>NC_071268.1:20035993-20118493 GCF_023375685.1 Ictalurus furcatus | reverse complement strand
TCATGCTAAAGTGAGAGCTGTTGTCCTTTTAAATGTGTGAAGCATAGAGACTAGAATATTCTGACTTCTTTTATTAGAGTAAAATTTGCTTTATTCATTTTAATAGAAATTTAAGTCTTTAAAGAAATAATGCTATTAGTAAAACAAATAGTCTGTGCACTATACTGTGTACTATTAATATGTTTAGTCATTTAAATATTATTTTATTCCTTTCTCTTCATTGCTTTGAGGTAAATGGGTAGCAGGTTATACCTAGCTGTGTTGACTGATTCATCCACTTCATTCTGAATCTCAGCACACGCCCACCATCGTCCCTTCCTCTGTCTTGCTCTCTGTGCTCTCTGTAGAAACGCGATATGGTACTGCGACAGGATGCTTGGCACATGGAAATGTCCTACGGTTGAAACAAGAAAATTAATACTAAATAAATCTAAATAAATGCATACCCACTAATAAATTTACACACACCCCTTACATCACACGACACGACACAGATAAGCCTTCTACAAATCCAAAAATGTAACTTCGCTCTGCTTCATTAGTTTCACATATTAAATTCAAGACTGATTTAGAGATTGTGTGCATTTCATCATATTTGCTGATACTTATTGTATCATGCTCTTGGCACACTCAAATATAAACCACCACTGCATGCCTGCTTACGCCACACTACACTGTTTTTTAAAATCCTGCAATCATAATAAAATGTGCTAATTTTATTCACTCTGTATGTAATTAGAATGAATAGCTTAGAATATTCATAAAGAAATGTATTTAAATCACAGTTTTAAAAATTCTATGTTAAACATGTTTTAAAAGAAAAAGTTTAATGTATGTGTAATGTATGTGTGAACATATTATACACTTGAGTATGTAATGTAACCTTTTGTATACCTTGGCATCTGTGGCATCTAGAATTAATTTGATATTAATTTGATCAATTAAATTTGATCTGTACAGCGCTTTTAATACTAGACATTGCTACAAAGCAGCTTTACAAAAATCTGGATGAGAAATCCCTAATGAACAAGCCAGAGGTGACCGTGGCAAGGAATCTCCCTGAGACGACATGAAGGAGACACCTCGTGAGGAACCAGACTCAAAAAGAACTCATCTTCTTTGTGGGTGACTAAATAATGGGATTTTAAATAATTGCAGTGGACAGACATTACTTCATTCAGGAATCTATAGATTAGTAGAGAAGAATGTTACTGAGGAAAAAAAACATGGATAATTTATCATTAACATAAATAATATGAAAATGTTATCATTGCATTTATGTGAAATCAGAGTTTAATCTGAATGCCTCCTGTAATTCACTCATAAAGTCCTGTTCATGCTTAACTAATGAACCTAAACACGTTTAATCAAAACTATTCAAATAGAAAACATACAACCAGGTATAATATGTATAACATGAGTTTTTCTAGAACTCAATTATAAATCTTGTATGGTAGCACCACTTGTATTGTTCTCCGCTCGATATATCATTTTGCTTGTATTTCCTCGTTTGTAAGTCGCTTTGGATAAAAGTGTCTGCTAAATGAATAAATGTAAATGTAAATGTAACATATACTGTATATTTGTATTACATACAAATGCCAGTGAAGCAATATAATTAAAGTTACTTGGATGCATAACTACCCTTACACTAGTCATACAAAAGCCTGAATAAGATGTTAAATTTGTTTTAAAATTGTACTACATACTTGCATCACCATCATAAGCACATTAATTTTAAGATCCGGTCACAGGACTCCCTCAAAAGTAGAAGAGGCCGCTACGATGTTTCTGACTCATCCGTCGCACCTTCTCGGACTCATATATTCAAACTTGTAATGAACACTTTGATTTCCTCTACTCGTGGCTATCAGCCTTCCTTTTAGTAAAAGGGACTGGTCCCCTTTATAGACATGAAATCGTTCCTTTCTTTATAGTGCAATCTGACATCTTAGTCTGTTTGTCAGGGAACAGTGGAATGAAAAAGCTAACAGATCATTCTGAGACAACTAATAAACTCCATCGTCCCGGTCAAACTATAAAATGTATATATGAATAATAAAATTGATAACAGATATAATAACAAGCCATATTAGTATAGGCTTTACATTTTCGAATGAAAAGACTGAATACCTCTCACAAGAATATAAAACAACAAAATATTAAGTCAAAATATTTGCAAATAAGGATTGATGTGTTGAGGGGTACTGTACCATTTACTGATAATAGAAGCAGAAAATTGTAGGTGGTGCCTCAGATGACATCTGTGGATCTTCAGATTTCCAGGATTCACCATCTAGTAGAAGACATTGAAAAGAAACAAGAGACTAAATGAATGCATTCAGATAACATGTTTTACATTAAAGTAACCTTAACTCCATGCTAAAATGATTTATTTGCTCTTCTGTTGAATAGGCTGTCAACTTTTTTTCATGTGCATGCTTTTTTTTCTATTAATTAAAAGCTATTATGTTGTTTTCTAATAGATATTTGTTGGTGAAGTTATGCTAAGTTTTGCATGAAGAAGTTGGAACTATATCAGAATGTGGACAGGCGGCATGGTTGCCACCTCAAAGCTCCAGTTCAGTCCTGAGCTCAGGTTACTGTTGGTGCAGAGTTTCACTTGTTAATAATAATTAATAATTCCTTAGATTCATACAGTACTTTTCTAGGCACTCAATGCACTTTACATTATATGGGGGGGATCTACTCAACCACCACCAGTGTGTAGCATTCACCTGGATGATGTGACGGCAGCCATGGTGCGAGAGAGCGCCCACCACACACCAGCTATTAGTGGAGAGGAGAGAGTGATGTAGCCAGTTCAGAGACAGGGATTATTAGGGGGCCATGATAGAGAAGGGTCAATGGAGGAACTTGTTCTCCCTGTGTATATGTGGGTTTCCTCAAGGAAATCCTGTTTCCTTCCACCTCCCAAAAACATGCTTCTCATCCAGTGTTCCTGGGGTAGGCTCTGCATCTACCGCATCCCTGATCAGGATAAACTGGCTACAGCAGATGAATGAATGAATAATAAGAGCAGTGGAGAGCACTGAGTTCCTGCCTTGTGCCTCAGAGAACTGAATCCTCACTGAGTTGATTAGATGTGGAGAGAAGCAGAAAACTGAAAGCTTTTTTTTTTCTCACTGAAATGAGCTACAGCAGCTAGAAACAATTTTCTCTCTCAGAAGTGTTTAAATACATTAAATACACATACATCGCTTTCCAAAGAATTCTCCATATTACATTTTTCAGTTGAATTGATTTATGGAGTGAGTCACTTATTTTATGGAAGTTAGAACAAGTTTTTGAAAGACTTTACAAGCACAGTAAGAGACTCACTAATCCCCACCATGACAAACTCTGTATGTCTCATATCGTTCCAGTGTGGTGTAAATTCCTTAATAAAGTACTTGGTTTGTGGATGAACATCAAAAACTGTCCATGCAACTGCAAGATTTCTTTCCACACATATGAAATATATAGTCCATTTACATTTCACATACACTACCAGTGAAAGGTTTGGGCACATTTGATTGAATATGTATATTTATTTGTCTTAAATTAATTTTGACATAAAGCTTTAAAGCCTTTGGCCATGTATAAATTTATTTCTGGAAAAAAGTAGTTTAATTAAAACATGTAGTTTTTACTTAAAATTAAATTGTTTCCCCAAGCAAGTTCATTTAGAACTCCGGACAAGTGCTCAACAAGTGCTCAGCCTATTTGGGAACTTTAAGAAAAGCCTCCTGGGTGAAGCTGCTTCATGAATCTGGTTTAGAAAATGCTAAGAGTGTGCAAAGCTTCATCAGGAATACTGAATCTTAAAAAAAATGTTAAATATGAAAGTGTTTTTTTTTCTTGGTCACTCCATGTGTGTTACTTTGTAGTGTTAATGCCTTCATTGTTGTTCTAAAATAAGAGACAATAATAAAAATGAAGATGCCCTTTCTATGGGAAGGTGTGTCTAAACTTTTGACTGGTAGTGTATACCATTTCTGAGGTACCGAAATACTCAGGATTGTTAAAATATAATTGGGAACAATATGTTAGAGCTAAATATTAAAATGATGACAGGTACTGTATCTCTTGTAACATATCCTCACTCATGCTTCTCAAGTGAAGCCTTCAGCCAGGCCATCATGACCTGTTAGTCGTCCGTCGTGCATGCATGCTTGTGTGTGTGTGTGTGTGTGCGAGTGTAAACATGACCACGTATTATTATTTTTCACTAAGTAGTATATTAAGTGCAAAATGCACAAAAATAAATTGTATTTCAACAATCAAGGCTGTAATACTTAAAGATAGATTAAGTAAAGAATTATTGAAAGAATGATTCTCACTGTCATTAAGTCCACATTATCTGTTCATCTGCTAAAAATATCATCATATTTAGCACTGTTCAAACTCTGTTATATATCATAAACCTCAGATAGTATGAATTACAACACAGGGCACTTCTTATGTGGACCCCACCCAGCTCTGATACTATCAGTGATAGTAATAACTGATAATTCCCTGATTACCTGATAAGTGATAATTCCCTGATTACCTGATATGCATTCTATATGCCCCTTTATAAAAAAGAAAAAAAAAGAGAAAAAAAAGTGTCACGGGCTGGTCTAAGTAATTAACAACTTTAACTGACCTATACTGGATGTCATATCTTTGAGCATTTTCACATCACATACAGTGAGGGAAAAAAGTATTTGATCCCCTGCTGATTTTGTATGTTTACCCACTGACAAAGAAATGATCAGTCTATAACTTTAATGGTAGATTTATTTGAACAGTGAGAGACAGAATAACAACAAAAAAATCCAGAAAAACGCACATCAAAAATGTTATAAATTGATTTGCATTTTAATGAGGGAAATAAGTATTTGACCCCTCTGCAAAACATGACTTAGTACTTGGTTTAAAAACCCTTGTTGGCAATCACAGAGGTCAGACGTTTCTTGTAGTTGGCCACCAGGTTTGCACACATCTCAGGAGGGATTTTGTCCCACTCCTCTTTGCAGATCTTCTCCAAATCATTAAGGTTTCGAGGCTGACGTTTGGCAACTCGAACCTTCAGCTCTCTCCACAGATTTTCTATGGGATTAAGGTCTGGAGACTGGCTAGGCCACTCCAGGACCTTAATGTGCTTCTTCTTGAGCCACTCCTTTGTTGCCTTGGCCATGTGTTTTGGGTCATTGTCATGCTGGAATATCCATCCACGACCCATTTTCAATGCCCTGTCTGAGGGAAGGAGGTTTTCACCCAAGATTTGACGGTACATGGCCCTGTCCATCGTCCCTTTGATGCGGTGAAGTTGTCCTGTCCCCTTAGCAGAAAAAAAACCCCAAAGCATAATGTTTCCACCTCCATGTTTGACGGTGGGGATGGTGTTCCAGGGGTCATAGGCAGCATTCCTCCTCCTCCAAACACGGCGAGTTGAGTTGATGCCAAAGAGCTCCATTTTGGTCTCATCTGACCTCAATGCTTTCACCCAGTTGTCCTCAGAATCATTCAGATGTTCATTGGCAAACTTCAGACGGGGATGTATATGTGTTTTCTTGAGCAGCGGACCTTGCGCGCGCTGCAGGATTTCAGTCCTTCACGGCGTAGTGTGTTACCAATTGTTTTCTTGGTGACTATGGTCCCAGCTGCCTTGAGATCACTGACAAGATCCTCCCGTGTAGTTCTGGGCTGATTCCTCACTGTTCTCATGATCAATGCAACTCCACGAGGTGAGATCTTGCATGGAGCCCCAGGCCGAGGGAGATTGACAGTTCTTTTGTGCTTCTTCCATTTGCGAATAATGGCACCAACTGTTGTCCCCTTCTCACCAAGCTGCTTGGCAATGGTCTTGTAGCCCATTCCAGACTTGTGTAGGTCTACAGTCTTGTCCCTGACATCCTTGGAGAGCTCTTTGGTCTTGGCCATGGTGGAGAGTTTGGAATATGACTGATTGATTGCTTCTGTGGACAGGTGTCTTTTATACAGGTAACAAACTGATATTAGGAGCACTCCCTTTAAGAGTGTGCTCCTAATCTCAGCTCGTTACCTGTATAAAAGACACCTGGGAGCCAGAAATCTTTCTGATTGAGAGGGGGTCAAATACTTTTTTCCCTCATTAAAATGCAAATTAATTTATAAAATTTTTGACATGCGTTTTTCTGGATTTTTTTGTTGTTATTCTGTCTCTCACTGTTCAAATACAACTACCATTAAAATTATAGACTGATCATTTCTTTGTCAGTGGGCAAACGTACAAAATCAGCAGAGGATCAAATACTTTTTTCCCTCACTGTATGGCATTAATCAAACAAGATACTGAAATGTTAATAACAGAAGGAGCAATGGAATACAGTGTATTCACGAGAAAGGAACGAGAACGCAATAGCTTGATTTTTAATAATAAAACACTTACAGAGGTGAATAATGTGCATGGGGCAGCATGAAGAAGACTCTGAGACGTCTTTAGTGACTAGACTCCTTCCAAATGTTTTTGTAAAACCCTACAAAAAAACAAAACAAAACACAGTTTAGCCTTGAATGCAGATACAAAGTGCAAAGTCTACCGTATTTAACAGTTGCTGGATGGCCAAAATCTTGAATGAACAGTACAGACTACTTCCCTTCACTCACATCATCACATACAGTATATGACACACACAGTATACTTATACATCATCATATATATAATATATGTATATATCGTCACATATATGACATCCATATCTTTTTTCTTCGGTATAAATATAGAAAGCTGTGACAAAGTTCTGCGCTTTACCGAGTCACGAATAACGACATTTCCTCTGCACACACACACAGAGAGAGGGAGAGAGAGAGAGAGAGAGAGAGAGAGAGAGAGACACACTCACACACACAAAGGTTTCAACTTCTCATACAACAGCAAATGAGTGTGTGTGTGCTGTGCCCGTATGGACACACAGGGGTTGGTGTGTGCGCTCACATATCGGAGGATGTGCATGGGTCATTATCTCACATTTCAACTATATTCTTAGAAAAAAATACAATATAATTATCTGATATTTGTTAGTGCGCCTAATACGATGATGCAACAATTTCTGAAAGTTTTTCTTTCTTTTTTCCTCTCCCTTTTTTGAAACACAGTAGAGTAGATCATCTGTAATTAACTCACATAACACTCATACATTATGGTACAGTATAGTTTAAAAAAAAACCCCGAAAACAATACATATATTTTGAGCTACTTCTCTTACTTTGTCAGGCTAAAAAATAGTATTTAAGAATTGAAAGCACAGGGGAGAGACGACCTGAATAAGTCTGCGTGAGGAACCTTTCATAGAACTTCTCTGCACCTTTACTAGGCTACAGGATATAACTTATATGATGACAACTAATAAGTAAGACATGATACACAAGACATGATCTCTAATATAAGGCTCATCATATGTTCACTTTAATTAAGAAAAAAAGCATTACATCCCTGCACTCTCTCAAGTGTCACGTTTCAGGTAAAATGCTATTTCTATTAATAAACCAAAAAAACATGTTTGGAGTCCCTCGTGAGTGTTGCGTCATGACACGACATGTTGTTTGGATGAGGGAAGTTCATGATGTAGTGGTGTGTCTAAAGGGCTGTGTGTCACCCAGGATTTAGGCCTTTACACCGTTTTTTCCCTTGTGGTCAGCTCAGAAGCGACAGAAATTAATTTAATGATAGCTCATCTTCTCATTCCTCTGAACCATTTGGCTCTTATACGATGACGTTATGTGACCATGTTAATCTTTGTACAAAATAAATGTTTTGATTAATTCAATGCAGTCTCGATTAGTTATGTTTATTCAATGGCATTATGGCAGCATGGCCTTTATCAACTTTCGCTGCCCTCGTGCGCTTTCATTGACCAACTTTACATATGCACAAATGAATGCAAGCCAAGTTGTCGTATTCGAGGCCATCATTATATGTTACCTACCAATTTGTTTGAACTCCAGGGTTTTATTGCTACAAAAACAGGAATATTGATTCTTTACATTAATACAGACATTACATTAATTAAGTATACTGTATACAACCTAGTCATGAGTGGTGATAATATTTCACTTATAAATTGAATTGAATTTGAGAGATTACATTCCTTTTTTCTTTCTTTCTTTTTTTTTTTACATCAAAAGGCATAACGGGATCATAATCACAGCGAGATTATAGCCAGGTAATAGCGAGACTTGGTTTAAAATAATGCCAGTTTTACACCTAGGTGACTAAATAATACAACTGTTTTCACTTAGGGGCCACTATAAGGTTAAATCCTAGCTACAAATGGAGAAGTTCCCACGAGAAATAAAATTATAGCCACAAGTTATGTAAGATTTGGTGGCTCATTGGACATACTGAGAGCACGACTTTAGGGTCATTGTGACTCTGACACACACACACACACACACACACACACACACCACAAACTTGCTTTGCTTCCTTGGCTCCAGACAGTTGTCAAAATCTTTATTATCATGAGTGTAGGGTTACTCAATGACTGGGAATGATTGTATGAACTGGAAATGATGGGGTGTCTGATTTCTGATTTCATAGGGGTGTTACAACTGCCGTGAGCAGTGTGTGTGTGTGTGTGTGTGTGTGTGTGTGTGTGTGTGTGTAAGAGAGAGAGAGAGAGAGAGAGAGAGAGAGAGAAAGAGAGAGTGGAGAGTGTGTGTGTATGTGAGAGAGTGTGTTTGTGAGAGTGTATGTGTGTGTGAGAGAGAGAGAGAGAGAGAGAAATGAATTAGCCTACTGGAAGGGAGGAATCTTCTCGGGGCCCCTAGAATGACGTACAGACTCACAGTGACGCCTGTACTTCACTTCCACACGTTGGTACCCTGTTATTTATATGCTGATTATTTAAAATTATGATACCATGAATCGGCGTGTGCATCTATAATAGTGACTAAACGTGTGTAAAAATTGTTGCAAAAGGGGTGGGGTCATTTAAACTGTGTTTCTTTCAAAGTACCCAAACAAGATACCCTACTCCCACCCCCTCCTGCCAAACAACCCCCCCCCCCAAACGGACCTTTGTGTTTTCCCACGTGCGAGCTGGAAACCCGTTGGTGGATTTGTGATGTTTGGGTGACTTTCTGCAATCGCATTCGCGATAGAAAAACGTTAAGTGTGTGGTGGAAAAGTTCGGCTTTCACATTGGAGCCGCAACACACAGCGGCAATGGGGAAAAAAATCGTCAAATAAGGTACACAATAATAATAATAATAATAATAATAATAATAATAATAATAATAATAACTGTTAACATATAAAGTCCAAGGGCTCTGTGAAGCTTCTTCCGATGTAAATTCGCCGAATGCGTCTTCCGCAAATGCTTTTTGGGGTAAGGGCTTCCCAGCTAGATACATATGAACAGCAAGCCCAGACCGCAAAAAGATTCGCGAAAGACAAATTTCAGTCCGCTTGCAGATTAAGTCCATGGCATCGAACAGTGACATCCAGGTGCCTCGCGCTTTCGGTCTTGCTTGTTTCCTACATCGCGCTGTGTGTATCCAGATATCGGTAAGCCGAGGCACTGAAGGCTTCTCCGTGCCTAAAGTGTATTCCCACTCATTCACATTCTACGAGCACAGGGGGAGGGGGCGGGGGTTCAACATCCAAAAGCCAGTGCGTTGATTGCGAGCGCTCTCCACGGTCCTGAATACACTCCTTTGCTGTTAGTTTATTTCCCTCCTATTTCCCCCCTTTTCAGCCCTCCTAGCGCGCTGCAGAGTATGACTATAATACATAATACATCTGCACGCGTGCAAGAAAACCGGCACGGTCTCTCTTTCTCTTTGCGGTGCGATGCTTTTGTTGCAGCCAAAATGTCACATATCCCCTCATTCGAGCTATCGCTTAGTAGAGCCATGAGCAGATAGTGCCGCTGGAGTGCTCTGGGTGGGAAGAGAGCAGTCTGTAATCTGCCCGCAATAAATAGGGAGCAGCGAGGAATCTTATTGGTCCAAACAAAAAATCGTCATCCACCAATCGGTGTCTTGCTCATATAGGGACCCCCCTTTTTGAAAAAAAAAAAAAAAAAAGAGAGAGAAAGAAAGAAAGGGAAAATCAAATTGCATCCTAGTTGGTGCAAATGACCAGACATTCGTATAAAACTATGTTAAAAATGTAACATTAAAATATTGTCCAGTCACGTCTCAGAGTGTTTCGTGATGCTAATACAGCACACAGAGTAGTATGCATTCACGACTGCGATCTGGTTAAGACAACCCTATGAGCGACGGTATACCGCCAGAGCTCAGGCTTTAGAAACAAATGAGCATGAATAAACAGGTTCGAGACACCCCTTCCCAGGATTGTGCATGTAATTCAAGAGAGCAGACCACCAAATCACCGTCCACACGACGAGAACAACAAGACAGGTTTCTGAAGCAGTTTCATTGCATGACCACAGAGAGTTCACTGGCTGATACCATTGAGTGGGGACACGGGGGTCTCCATAAACTACCTGCACAATAATTCACACTCTTTTAATAAACGTTGCTAAAACTTCATAGTCTCAGTCATTTACTGATGAATGGAAACTGGATGTGTTACATGCATTTACAAATTAAATAGCATTATCTTGAATAAAACGTCATTTAATAATGTAGCACATGTTGCTACAGCAAAATAAAAATAAAAAAACAACAACAACAACACCAAAGACTTAAAGAATTTTACTTATGTATTTACTAGGCTATCATTGCTAGTCTTACTTTTGACATCAACAAGTTCAAGTAACTGCAACATAAAAGTAATATTAAATGGCAAGCAACCATTGGTTTCTTTAGAATAACAGACCTAGTCTATGTAGAATTGGTAGCTGAATGTTACTTACCAGAGAATTCCTGTTCCTATATCCACATAGCAATCATTTGTCAAAAATGCACCACAAAGTCTCTGGCAATCCCTTTTTGGAACTATATACAAGAAACTGTACTAGGTGGGAGGGTCACGATCTATATCTGGACCCCCCTCCCCGCCCGGTACACACACACACACACACACACACACACACATACACACTCTCTCCCTCTCTCTCTCTCTCTCTCACACACACACACAAACACTCTCTCTCTCTCTCTCTCTCTCTCTCTCTCTCAGACACACACACACACACACACACACACACCAGTCGGAACTCATCCCAAACCCAGATCCTCCCTCCCTTCCCTTAATCACAGATATTCTTCTCATGTCTTCGGTGGTGCAAGGGGAGGTTGAGGTGGCTCAACACAAAGAGTAACGGGCTAGAGAGATAGCATGTGTAAATATCTTGCCCAGATGCCATTAAGATGATTTTGTTGGGTGGTTGTTTCGTCTGCGGACGTCTCCAGCAGTCAGTCACGATTCTCCCCCTTCCGTCTGCAGCGCACAGCGACTGCATCTCCTGACGCAGCCAACGCGCCCATATTACTCACTATAGCAGTCACGACTCGGAGAAATCTGTTTTGCCACCAAAATTACACCATCAGTATTGCATTATTTAAGAAGATCTTGGCATGTCTCGACTAGGTGCGTTTAACAAAGAAAGCCACATGGTCTTTGAGGTCAAGGTTACCAACATCGTTTTTTTTTCTTCTCGTTTCCCATGTCGTGAAGCTCATTAAATACAGGTTTACATTCCTGATAGAAGTAACGGACCAGTTTCAGTGTTTATTTCATTTGGATGATGTATCTTGGTAGGTATACAACAAATATAACTAGGATAACGAATACTCGGGTAGAAAGCACTGCACGTCTCGTATAAAACTGAAATCTGCTATCTAAGTCGACTCGTACGAGCTACATTGTTACAGTGTAACTGCTCTTTGGCGCGATATATCGCGATAGCGGAGTCTACCAACTGTTGTTTCTTACGCGCAGGTATTCTCACTCTAAAGCACACACTTGGACAGATTTGTGCTAAATTTCAGCGAAGTCTGTGTGCTGCAGACTTGAAGTTACAAATATGTCAAGAGTAGGCTACTGACAGACGCAGTTTTGTGATTGCTGGTGATACTCTGTAGGTAAATAGAACTGATAAATAAAGAGTGAATGCATGTGTGCCAGCACCGGAGCAGTATTTCAGTTCATAGCAACGAAAAGAAAAAAAAAACCCAGTGTGTTGCAGCGCTGTATAATGAAAATGACGTGGGCGGAAGAGTAATCCAAGTCAGCCCGCCTATTACCATATTATTATCTTTAGCTTCTAACTGCAAACTGAATTGTACGAACAAAGCAGGCGGGAAAACTGTCATGCGGAGTTAGAATACGAAACTTAAGGATGCATTTCGAACGACTCTGGAAAGCAGACTATTCGCGCTGATGCGTCCATCTGCGGGTGGGATTCAAAAAGAAATGCCTAGTTGAGGGTAATTTTGGTGCAGGTCGAGCAGGAGCACAGGCTCCCCTTGACGCCACATTGTATTTTCAGCCCAACTGCGCAGCCTGTGGGTTCCCCCCGTGTCGGCTCTCCTTCAGCGCCTCATGGCACTCCTTCTTTCCCATGCATGCTTTCATCTAGTGTCCTCTTCGTTTAGTAAACCAACATCACCCGGTGTTCCTCTGATGGTAGGGATTTCCATTCGCGAAATTTCAGTTGTAACGAAGACAGAAAGCGTAAAATGGCTCAACAGCGCCGTCAGACAAATGAGTTTGGTCTTGCTTTTTTTTTTTTTTTTTTGCTTGTCATATTTACGATTTGTGAGATTCCTGCTCGAGAGAGATGGCGTTTTAATGTCCATGAAGCTGAGAAAAAAAAAACACATGAAGTTACAATCAAAGCTTGGATGAAATCCATGCCAGTGGTTAAAATGTTGTTTACCCCTGCGTCGTTTCTGTTCTGTGGCGGGAATGGCTTCTGTATAACCCAACACCATGCATGCATCAAACCCAGTTGCAAATAACCAAACACAAGAAGTACAACGCTTTGCCCATGTACTTACCTATGCAATGAGCCCTTGCTGAAAGGGGAAAACACACACACACACACACACACACACAATATTTTTAAATCAATCAAACGTGACCACATTACACATAAACAAGATGACAATCAAATGCTGCCTATGGTTCACGTCTAACCTCAGCAATGTCCAAGGTTTCTCAGAATTGCAGTCCTTTTTATACTTGTGTTACCCCACTGCCTATTTCTGGAGCGCGATCAAACACTGCTGCTATTTTTAGCTCGCAGTACGAAAAAAAACACTCACAAAGGCATCGCTCCGGAGCGTTACGTGGAGTGCATGCAATGTACATTAATTTCAGCCTCTCCAACTCCGTGCAAGGGCTCCGAGTCGCTTCTGTTGCATCGATGCAGTGTTTTTTTTTTTTTTTTTTTTTTTTTTTTTTTTTTACAATATCGCCCCGGTGCCCTTATTTCTGTTTCCTAAAACAGACTAGTCGGTGGAGATCTGTTGTGATCTCGCTTGGTATGAGTTTGTTCGTGCTTTCCTTCTCTTTTATCTCTCCCTCTTTCACCATTCTCTTCATTACACGCGTCTTACGCTGTGTGTCTCCATGCAACTTTCCCTTGGAAACTCAGGACGGATTCGCTGCTCACGAGAGAGGGAGAGAGCGCGCGCGAAAGAAAGAGAGAAAGACACACACACACACACACACACACAAATCAGCATTACACTACGACTTCAACGCTTTTTTTTATATTATATATAGGCCTACATATATAACAGTAAACAGCAACAGTACTACATATAAAACAGTACACAAAAGATGATAATTAAGCCTTGCAGTCAGTTTTTTTCCCGTTGGAGGCTGCGTCAGTTACTAGGCATTGACGTCACATCTAGGTTTTCCCACTTTACTGTCTTTGTGGCTGTTGATTACAACCATCGCACACAGACGCGCCGTAATGAAAACGGTGTGTAACAAGCTAAAACCAGACCAGTGCAAATTTAAAAAAAAAAACGGTTAAGGGATCGACTGTATGTTTCCCTTTCAATGTTTCAACATTATTAGGGAATCATTTCATGTAGTGGATTGCCGTCGCGACCAACTTGCTTTGCCATGGACGCATCCAGTGCAGGGAACACCATGTATCATTTCTTAGAACACCACATATGCACCCTTTAGCTGCTTGTTTGACCCACAGCTTCGGAGCAAAATGTAGTGTACGGACACTGGCAATCATATTGCACAAGTAAGCTAATTCTTAACAAAAGCCATTTATTTAGTATTTATTTAAACCGAGACACTGTTTTGTGAAAGGGACACTGCTTCTAAGTTGTGTAACCCGATACTACAGTCACAAAATACCCCAGAGAGTCTGAGAGTCATATTTAGCGAAGAAACAGGAATATCCAGCAAAAAACTGTAAATCAACCACATTAGAGCCGAGACATATCAATAGCTCCACTATCTGAACTAATGCCCGCATGGTGTCGCCAAACGCCGCCACAGTTCTCCTTATGCCTGTAAAACTGATGTCTTCAGTTCGGTGCCCTGTTAGGTTAACGAAAATGTTGGCTTATAAAAACATTTCTGGTTTTCTTCTGTTCTTAAAAAAAAGCAAATATGTAATTCAACTTTATTCAAACAAACATGAGAAAGTACACATTCCTTTGGATTTTCTCTTTAATATGTAAACACGCTGTTTTCTAAATGTTATTAGTATTACTGGCTAATTATTTAGTTAATATGTATAAAGACCAGTACTTTATTTAGAAGTTATATTAGCCCACTTTGCATGCATAAGACAACATGCTTCAAGTTAATAAGGACAGTTGCCTTTTTATTTCTTATTTTTTTACCAACCAATCTCATGGCAGAGACAATTGCCTATTGCAACAAGGCAATATCACATACTTGACTGCTTAACTTGTACAATGCTAAAGAAAAACCAAAGGAGATGTATGTATGAGATGTCCGTGACATTACTGGAAAGAGGTTTTGTTTGTAGTTATACAATGTAGTATTTAATGGAAACTCTACGGTTAATGTTACCATGCATGAATTATCTATGAATTTAGCAGATGGTGTCTAGCAGTGATGTGAAAAAAATCAGCTTACGTAAAACACTCTAACACTAGTTACAGATGTATCTCTGTTGTACTGTCAATGTTGTAGTATTTGCTATAAATACCTGCACCCCACATCACTTCTTTTCCTAGAAACTACTCACTGAATGCATATTGGGTTGGCTGCAATTCCAAATGACAGGGAACCCTGTGGATTATATGGTGTTCACCCAATACATTTGTAACAAGCATTTTATTTCACCCCTTCTAACTGCCAAGGCTAGTGTCTAACACCTGGATACCCCTGCCACAAGGCCACAAGGAACTAATTCATCTATAGCTCACTGGTAAGGTGTGTGGAGATGATAGTTGTGCTAGGAAGGGTAATGTTGAACTTATAGGACATGGTTTCTCTTCGGTGGGGAACTGCTCTTAGGAGTGCCCCTTTTGTGAGAAAGGATTGATCAAGCCTAGGGTTCGGCCACAGGCTGATGAGTAATCTCTGACAGCCCCTTAGTTCCAAAAGACCCCAAGGAACCACTGCTGCAGCTGCAGTCAACAATCCCTGCATCCTTAATAGGAGCCAGTATCAGATGTAGCATCCTACTCGCATCTTGTTGGTGAGTGTTTAGATGTCTGCCACACACCATAGCATGAGGGTAGTAATAAAAGTATGCATTGCACAGATCCACTCATGTGAACCAGTCTTTTTGCTGCATGGTATGAACAATAACTGACAACAAAGGGGAGATCTTTATGGAACAAATTCAGTCCCTGCAGATCTACAGTAGGATGGCCATTGCTTTTCTGAACAAGAAATTATGTTTTGTAGAACCTCTTTTTCTGAATGACAGGGTCTACTATTTCAATCATGCCTCTGTCCAAGAGAAAACAAACTTCTTGTGTCAGAACAGCAACTTTTGGGGTCTGAAATTGGTGAGACCTTGAGCCCTGAGAAGGTTGGGTGTCCATGGCAGAACTGAAAGTCTCCCACGTGACATGGTCATTAGGAGCCACAGATCTAAAGTGGGAAGACCTCTGCCCCTGGCAACTTGAGATGGCTTCCACAGGACTTCCTGGCACACCCTGACCAGACAAGCAGCTGCCAAAATTGAAGAGGATTGCCAACAATGCTTCACAGATGCACATGACCAGTGACACAGAGCTGCATCCACTCCTGCCTTGACAGCTGGCATCCCATGTGCCATCTGAAACTGCATGTTTGCTTTGACCTTCGGTCTCCACAGCCACATGCATGTCCACAGATGTGCGCAGTGCATCATCATTCACAGATGGCTCTGGAATACTAGCATGACTAGTAGTGTGGCTACAGTATTCACTATTCCTGAACTAACAGGATTCCAGGTAGCAGGAAGCTTAAGACAAGACTGGCAAGCAAGTGATTTCTGAATTGGGGTGGCCAGATTTTGGCAAGGCTACACTGATGCTCTGGCTCTGAGACTACCAACAACAGTGGATAATTGCAGGCTTAGTAGCCAGTGGGAGACTGTGAAATCTGTTGGTGCTAAGTGACTTGATTGGGAGGCACAAGAATACTGGCGAGACACACATGCTCCAGCCTTGTTTATGCTGGTAGCTCTGGTGTACGTGAAGGAAATAGAGGGGCATGCATGCTCCAATCCCATGAAGCAGAGCAAAACTGTGGTGCAAAGTGAGTGACTTGACCGAGATGCTGATGGCAGCACAATGGTAATGGAGGGACACACACTCTCCAGCCCGGTTAGTGCCAATAGTGCCAGTGGATGTGAGAGAAACAGAAGGACATGCACACTTTAATTCCATGATTCAGAGCTCTATTGCTGAGAGAACAGCTCAGGCAGAATTCACTTGGTGGCTTAAGGGTAATGCAAAGACACACATACAGCCCTGTTACCGCTGATAGCTCCAGTGGATGTGAGGTAAACAGATAGACAGACACACTCATATTCCATAATCCAGAGCAAAAGAGTGAGCAGCTCTTGTGGTCAGCACAAAGATCATGGAAGAACATACATACTCCGGTTCTGTTATTGCAGATAATTTGGGAGGAAGAGAGGGAAACAGAGGGACATAAATGCTCCTAACCAGTGAACAGCAGCGTGTAAGCTAACAAACTAAGCTAGCAGCTAGAGAACACTCTAAGCCAGCAAGTCACAGGCTTAAAGGGCTCCAACAGAGTTGAGAGAAGGAACAGGAGGTTAAAAAAAATCTGTCACAGCACTGAAGGACATCAGACTTCATCTGCACTTTCTACCCATAGAGACATGCTTGATTTAATTGATCAAGACCCCATTTCTGATACAGTATTTAGAAAAAAATACCTAATTCTGTGTCTTATGCTAATTTAGTCCTTATATTAAAGCCGATAAAATCAGGGGTCATCATGCTTCCTGTGGTTAATGTTAACTTAGTTGTACATTTCCTTCTAGTAAAGTACACTGATCAGCCCTAATATTAAAACTACCTGCCTAATATTGTGTAGGTCCCCCTTGTGCCACCAAAACAGCTCTAACCTGTCAAGGTATGGACTCCACAAGACCTCTGAAGGTGTGCTGTGGTATCTGGCACCAAGACGTTAGCAGCAGATCCTTTAAGTCCTGTAAGTTGCAACGCGGGGCCTCAATGGTTTGGACTTGTTTGTTCAGCACATCCCACAGATGCTCAATCGAATTGAGACCTGGGGAATTTGGAGGCCAAGTCAACACCTTGAACTCTTTGTCATGTTCCTAAAACCATTCCTGAACAACTTTATGCACTGTGGCAGGGCTGCTGAAATAGGCCACTGCCATTAGGAAATACCGTTGCCATGAAGGGGTGAACTTGGTGTGCAGCAATGTTTAGGTAGGTGGTACGTGTCAAAGTAACATCCACATTAACGCCAGGACCCAAGGTTTCCCAGCAGAACAGTGCGCAGAGCATCACACTTCCTCCACCATCTTGTCTTCTTCCCATAGTGCATCCTGGTGCCATCTCTTTCCCACGTAAGTGACACACACACACAGCCGGCCATCCACATGATGTAAAAGAACACATTATTTATCAGACCAGGACACTTTCTTCCATTGCTTCATGGTCCAGTTCTGATGCTCACATGCCCAGTGTATGTGTTTTTGGTGATGGACAGGGTCAGCATGGACACTCTGACTGGTCTACGCAGTAAGCTGTGATGCACTTTGTGTTCTGACAGCTTTCTATCATAGCCAGCACTAACCTTTTCAACTTGTGCTACAGTAGCTCTTCTGTGGGATTGGAACAGACGGGGTAGCCTTCTCTCCTCACACACATCAACGAGCCTTTGGAGTCCATGACCCTGTCGCCGGTTCACTGGTTGTCCTTCCATGGACCATTTTTGGTTGGTACTAACCTCTGCATACCAGGAACAACCCACAACACCTGCGATTTTGGAAATGGTCTGACCCAGTCATCTAGCCATCATAATTTGGCTCTTGTCAAAGTCACTCAGATCCTTATATTTGCCCTTTTTTCCTGCTTCCAACACATCAACTTTGAGAACTGACTGTTCACTTGCTGCCTAATATATCCTACCACTTGACAGGTGCCACTGTAATGAGATAATCAATGTTATTCACTTCACCGTTTTAATGTTATGGTTGATCAGTTTATGTCCACCTGGGGGATATTGTGCCTCCTGGGCAGTTATTTTCAGTCCTACAAGAGCAGGCACTTATCTACTTGAAAGGGGCCAGACCTATATACCAGAAATAGATTTACAAGATGATGTTACATCTTGTCAGATTTGAAATGGCTGAAACAATGTCATAAATACTGTGTGGTTAAACTTTCCCAATTCTGTTTTGTGCACTATACGCTTAGCCTAATAGTGTGATATTGATGCGGCACTGATCCCCAAGGACAAGGCCAAGGGCAGAACTGTTTGTACCCCTGTGACATTGCGAAACACATCAATCAGCTCAAATTGATGGCAGTCCATCTGGCCCTCAAGTTCTTCTTAGCAATTCCGAGAAATTGCCACATATTGGTTCACTCAGACAAAGTCATGCTTGTCAGCTACATCAACCATTAGAACAACCATTAGAAGTGGTTCTCTCCATCTTGCATGGAACCCTATTTGAAGGTCTCTCTGGCAGAGACAGGCAGCCTTCTGGGACAGGATGCACTGGCCCACAAATGGCTTTACCTTCTATTATATGCCTTCCCTCCTGTATAACTGATTCTTCTGTAATTGCATAAAATTATTCAACCACTCATTTTTTTATTGAAGCAAAAAAGTCATCCAAAACCTATCACCAATGTGTAAAATGAATTTCCCCCTTAAACTTAAAATCTGGCTGTTCTACCTTTAGCAGCATTGACTGCACCCAAATGCTTCCTATAACTGGAGATCAGTCTTTCACTTACTTCTAGGACTAGGATTTACTCCTATGCTTTGGATCATTGTCTTGCTGCATAATCCAGTTGCGCTTGAGTTTCAACTTACGGACTGAAGACCAGACATTCTCCTTTAGGATTTTCTGGTAGAGAGCAGAATTCATGTTTCCCTCAGTTATTGCAAGTTGCCCAGGCCCTGAAGCAGCAAAGCATCCCCACACCATCACACTTCCACCACCAAAGGTATGATGACCAAAGGTATGATGTTCTTTTTGTGAAATTCTGTGTTTGGTTTACACCACATGTAACGGGATCCCTGTCTTCCAAACAGTTCAACTTTCAACTCATCAATCCACAGAATATTCTCCCAAAAGGTTTGAGGATCATCAAGGTGTGTTTTGGCAAAATGCAGATGAGCCTTAATGTTCTTCTGGGTTAGCAGTGGTTTTCACCTCGCCACTCTTCCATGGATGCCATTTTTGCCCAGTGTCTTTCTGGAGGAATTTTGGAAGGTCAGCCACTTCTGGGAAGTGAATGCAGTTTCATACATTTGGGGAAATTAGTAACTACAGGAACAAATACATTTTCACACAGGCCCAGAGAGTATTGGATAACTTTTTTGCTTAATAAATAGCATTATCATTTAAAAACTGTATTTTGTGTTTACTCAGGTTGCCTTTGTTTAATCTTAGATTTTGTTTAATTTTGTTTAATTTGTTAATTTTGTTTAATTTCTGAAACAATTTAGTATGAGATATACATAAAACAGAAGAAATCAGCGTGGTGGCAAATACTTTTTCACACTGTATATTATAGTAAGTGAATGTACATAGCTCTGCAGGTGGGAAGCACTGTGCAATGGGCGGTCCTGTGACTGCAAATGATGGCAGAAAACTATACATTTTCTTTGGAATTTTAGGTTATTTAGCATGTAGGCTGAACATAGTCTATAGAATGTAGAAACCATCATTCTGTAACAATTATACCAATTTGACAAAGATGTTGATAACACATGATGTGGTAAAAAAAAAAAAAAAAACATTTGACATTTTCTCGCTTACCTCTGGCTGCATGGTACTTTCATCCTATCTTGTAAAGAATCGTTGAGCAGCATAGACTTGGATGGACTGCAGCAAATAAACAGTATAATAAGTTAAAACATTGGTTTCTTACAGTTAGCTGTTACCGTAAAAGGTTTTCATTTAAGAACATTTAATTTAATTCTTAAATATTTATTTTTATTATCATCCTGATAATGTTGTACCTCAGGATGTTATATACTAAAGGGTTCTGAGTTATTACTTCACTTTATAGTCATAAAGACATTTTGTTATAAGCTAATGGTTGAAATTTGTCTCTAAGACAAATGTAAATAGTGAAATAACTTAAATCAACTCATTTTTACTTCAAATAACAATTTATCTAAAGTGCTCAGCCTGGAAAACTTAAGAAAAGCCTTCTGGGGGGCTCGCTCAGGAAGGCGTAATTTTTATTTTTTAACAGTGAAAAATTTCAAGGTGCCATTTTATAGTGTTAATGTCTTCATTATTATTATAAAATAGTAATAGTATTATTGAAATGGTATATCTTTCAGCTGAAAATGCTTAACCAAAATTGTCCCATGTTGTAACATTTTGGCTACAGACTTTCAACACGTTCTGCAAAATTTGCAGAAAAGAGGAGTGTTGGTCTTGATCTATAGCAACAAAGCTAGACTTCCCCCACTCACCACTGAAGCTAAAAATATCATGAATTCGGCTGACTGTGGTTGGAACTCGTTCAAAGCCTCTCCTCATTTAACCTATGCAAACTAGATCTCTGGCTCTTGAAATACAGCAAACTGTGAATACAGCCTGTGAATCCTACAAATATTAAAAGGACATTAACAGAAAATCACAGCCATGTCCTTAAAAAAATCTTTCATATTGCATATTGTATACTATTGATGATAGGCTTTAACCATTCCATCTCTGTGTGGCTGAATAGAGTGCTGTGAAAAGGTATATCCTGATTTCTTCTGGTTTTGTGTATATCTCATACTAAATAGTTTTAGAGATTCAAATGAAATAGAGAGGCCTGTAGGTCCTTTGATGTCCTTGCCTCTTTTGTGACTTGTGGATGAGTAGTTGCTGTGCTCTTGGAGGAATTTTGGATGGTTGGTCACTTCTGGGATGCTTCACTACTGTGCTGAGTTTTTCCATTGGGAGATAATGGCTCTCACTGTGGTCTCTTGGAGTCCCAGAGCCTTTGAAATAGCTTTGTAACCCTTCCCAGACTGATGCATTTCACCTTCTTCCTCATCATTTCTGGAATTTCTTTCAATTTTGGCATAGTGTGTTACTGGGCAAGACCTTTTAGCCAACTTCATGCTGTTAAAAAGTTCTGTGTCATAATAATAATAATAAAACTTTATTTTGTATAGCGCCTTTAAAGGAGGTTCTCAAAACGCTTTACATAGTAGAAATACACCAAAGAATAAAACAAAGAATAAATCAACAATGGATACATCATAAAATAAAAGAAACAACAAATTAATGATGAATACCACAATCAACAATAAGCCAACCTAAAAAAATATGTCTGGAAGTGGGTTCCACGTCTTGGGTGCATATATAGGAAAAGCACTATCACCCATGGAACATAAACGTGTTTGATGGACAACCAAAAGACTATGTTGAGAAGAGTGAAGATTACCGTTTGGAGTATATGGTGTTAAAAGCAAAAAACAAAATAACCTAAGATATTAATGAACTTTTCCGCCACTGAGAATGATAGCATGGGATGCAACTTTACAATATCTCTGACATAAAAAATGTAGTCTTTACTACATTTTGTACATGGGGGTCGAATGACAATGAAGAATCAAAGATTCACTCCTCAAACAGAACCATCTACGATAAAAGGTGTGTGACCAGCCTTGTGAAGCTGGTGTGGAGAGCCTATAAGCATAACCTCAGTCTTATCACCATTCAAACAAAAAAATTGTTAGCCATTCATGATTTTATCTCAGAAATGCATTTAGTGAGAAATGAGACAGCTTCACACTCCAATAGCCAGAAGGCTATTGGAAAAATGTTTAGTGAATGGATGAGACCAAAATAGAAATGTTTGGTTTAAATGAGAAGCATTATGTTTGGAGAAAGGAAAACACTGCATTCCAGCATAAGAACCTTATCCCATGTACGAAACATGGTGTTGGTAGTATCATGGTTTGGACATGTTTTGCTGCATCTGGGACAGGACGGCTGGCTATCATTGAGGGAACAATGAATTCTGAATTATCCCAGCAAATTCTATAGGAAAATGTCAGGCCATCTGTCCATAAACTGAATCTTGAGAAAGTGGGTCACGCAGCAAGACAATGACCCTAAACACACAAGTCTTCTACCAAAGAATGATTAAAGAAGAATAAAGTTAATGTTTTGGAATGGCCAAAGTCCTGACCTTAATCCAATAGAAATTTTGTGGAAGGACCAGAAGCAAGCAGTTCATGTGAAGAAACCCACCAACATCCCAGAGTTGAAGCTGTTCTGTACTGAGGAATGGGCTAAAATTCCTCCAAGCCAATGTGCAGGACTGATCAACAGTTACCACAAGTGTTTAGTTGCAGTTTTTGCTGCACAAGGGGGTCACACCAGATACTGAAAGCAAAGATTCACATACTTTACCACTCACAGATATGTAATATTGGATCATTTTCCTCAATAAATAAAGGACCAAGTATAATATTTTTGTATCATTTGTTCTCTTTATCTATTTTTAGGGTGTGTGTGAAAATCTAATGATGCTATAGGGCATATTTATGTAGAAATATAGAAAATTCTAAAGGGTTCACAAACTTTCAAGCAACACTGTAGGGTCCAAAAACTCTGAGAGCACTAGTGAAAATGCTTTGCTTTTGCATTCTTTTCTGGCAAGGACTCCACCAGTTTGTGTAAAATCTTATGATCCATTTTAGATCAATTCTATCAGCGTGTCTTCTGAACACATGCTGCAATAGAAGAGATTAAGCATGAGAAAAATCTGCCATTTTGTAAAAAGCACTTAAAATGGTTAATATCACAAATTTGCTTACATTTAAATAGGAATATAAAATATTCAAGATATTGAACACTTTCTTTGTTTAAAATAGTTGAACATCCTAAAACCTTCTATTTATTTCCATTTTTAAAAAATCCCAGATTTTCACTGTGGTCTCAGTTTTTTGGACCTCACTCTATATATTTTTTATTTTGTCATAATAAAGGCCAAAGGACTGTGGTATTAATAACAAAGAACTGTTGTGTCGTGAAGGTATTAATAACATCTTCTATGGTTCATCGTATCATCGTTCATCACTCCAACCGTGAATGGACCTAGATTAATAACAACATAAAATCTGTTGCATTTAAGAATTTCCACATGGACACACAACACCACACTGCACATATTGGAGCGACCGTGACAATGCTCCTTCAGCACCATGGAGAGCACCATTTGAAACAAAAAGTCAACAACAGGCAAAATTCTTGTGGGATGAACATTCAAGTTTCTCTAAATAAGCACCCTTAGCTTTAATTCTAGTTCATATAAGTTGAAAGAATGAGTGATAATTACTTTCGCCTTTAACATCATTTGATTTGCTTTGACCTAGGCTATGTGATATATAGTAGTTGCATCTTAATGCTCTGTAAGCACCTAAAAAGGCTTTTAGCTTCACCTAACAGTTGACCAAGAAACAGAATCAGTTCCTAATTTCTTTCTGTTTTCCTTATAATCGGCATGGCAAGGAAGTTTGTTTATTTCATGTAACCGGCTTGTCTTGTCTCTTTGGAAGGGAACACTGAGGCTTGTTATCAACACAGAAGGGACACCACCTACTGTTTTGCTTGTTTAAGTAGACTGGGCTTTTTTTTTTTTTACAGGTCCCATTAAAAACATCATCCAAAATATTTGCACTGGGTTCCTCACACATGTTCCATTTTCCTTTGTTTGATGTCCCCCTCCCTGTCCTCCACCCCCCATCTGCTCACTTGTTTCAGTTCCTCTGACATGGCCATGGACGTTCTAGGAAACGGACATGCTGCACTGGTGGTTTCAAATGGGCAGGACAGAGGGAAAAAATCTAAACTGATGAGGGGGTTTTTGAATTTCAAACTTAGATTAAGAAGCTCCGCCCTTATAGCCGTCTCTCTCTGTTTATTTTTCCGTCTCTCCTGCCTAAATGATGTCAATGGAAGTCGAGCTATAGAGCTATTTATAGAATCTCCCCCTCCCATCAGAATCACATGATTCAGAGCCCAAGCACAATAAACTACCTCAAGAGGAGAGTGTGCATGAATAGAGACGGTGAATATTTATGAACGGGCAGACATGTGTCACATGATGTTCCTTGTCCATAACATGTTAAATTTGGTGCTGGACACTGATAACACTAGGTGATCCCAGTCGCTTTCCTCATCCCTCTCTGAAGCATGTCCAATTAATTGCTCATTCATTCATTCATTCATTCATTCATTTGTACAGTCTAGGGTAAAAGCGATGTGATAAATTCACAAGTGGTGCAGCAAAACACACAAAACCTTCTTAAGGGTGACAAAGAACAAGAATAAAAAAGAAAAGAAAGAAAGAAATCCCAGTAACTCGCTTCCATCCTTGATCCCACGGTGTGCCAGTGCTGAGAGATCCTTCCCAATTAATCCAACCTTCTCTCTACATCCACATGCAGGCCTATTACGTCACAGGTCTAAGTCTACCATTCAATAAAAACACACACACACACACACACACACACACACACACACACACACATTTTCAGTGGAGAACACCATCATTCAAACAGCCTTCATTCAAGATTAGAAATCAAACAAGATTTATCAAAAAAGGTTCTTCAATGGTTCTCTACAGCACCATAGGTACTGCAAAGAACCTTCTTCTTGTCAAGAACCATATTTTTTATTGTACAGGGTACTTGGGTTGAGCTATATGGTTCCTTTGAGATTAATGAAGTTCTTTATGTTTCTTTAAAGGTTCTTCAGAGCAGTATATTGGTTCTTAACAGGATAAAGTGAACCCTATAAGGTTCTTTGTGGGACTGGAAAAGGTTCTCCAGGCATCACTCTTAAGAACCTTACTTTGGGTCTTTAAAGCACTAGCTAACCAAGGGTTTATTTTTTTTTAGAGAACTTATGATAACCTGGCTCCTTGTGGCACTGCTGTGAAGAACCGTTTCTGATTTCTTTAAAGCACCAGTAAATAGATGGTTCTCTAAGAACTTGAGAGTAAAAGGTTCTTTGTGCAGCTTAAACGGGTTCTCCTATGGCATCAGGCTGAGAAACCCTTTTCGGTCCTAATTGGAACCTTTATTTTTAACAGTGTACATTTCTTTGTTTCACCTGTACGCACTCCACATCGGAGCATGGATGTAGGTTAATGTACCTGTAGGTTAACGAAACAAAGCATATTTCGTATAATTACAGCACTAGTCTTTGTAACTTGAAAGGCCACACGTGTGTAGGCCAGCTCTTTTTCTGGTCCCTGGTTGACATGTTAACACTCACTGGTTTCTATATTTAGTAAGCCTGCCAGTGCTGTTACTATTCCAAGCATTGTACATGAGGGGGCGGATGCTATTCGTTCACGAAAAAGAGGATAACATACTCTTCCTCACGGCTCTTAAGCCATACTCTGTCTGTGTCGTGTTTTTTTTTCTTCTTTTTTTTCAGGTTGCAGCAGTAATGGACTGCTGTGTTTCATAACAGTGCACACAAGCAGTGCTGCATTTCCATCTTCTCCAGCTGCCATTGTAACATACAGCTCGGTGTGGGCATGTGTTTTGTATTTTGACAGCAAACCGCAGTGTCTTGTAAATGCTGTGACATGACGAAAAAGCAACTGGACTATTAGATGTGTGAAATCAAAATAAAAATACACACAGGAGTATAAGCATTATCATGTTTTATAACCTATATCAGTGTCAGTGCCATGAACACATTGTTTTACATCATGTAATGTACAGGACTTACTCTTGCCTAGGAGTTATAGGCCTACAGATGGTTTTTGTGTGTATATGTTTGTTTTGCTTTATTCTGATTTCATTCAATGTTGAAAGTGAAGTCGCTGTTAAATCTCGAGGGTGGACTCCATGTTTGCCAACGTCTGAGCCTGTAGCCACCTTCCCTGCTGAAAAACAAACAAACAATAGAAACCCTCATAGAATGTTGCAATGGTTTTAATGGTTATAATGGAAATTGGATTGGTTTTAATGGAAACTGTAATGGTCCCTGTGGATCTCTACTGGTAAACGTGTTGCCTTCTACTGGTGGCATGTTATGTCTAGTGGATCCCATTAAGGACCACTAGAACACCTTTGACATTTGGTAATGATTTTAATGGTTAAAAGCTAATGATGTGTAATGCTATTTGCAGTGGAAACCATTAGAATTTATGTGAGGGTTTTTATTGTTTTGGTTTTTTTCAGCAGGGTTTACTGACTGTAATCTGGAATAAGCGAATCGAGTTCAACAGGGTTAATAAACTGTAAATGTTTAAAGAGGGATAATCTCCAAAAAAAAAAAAAAAAAAATCATCAAACATGACTCCAAACAAGGCTACAGTTTCCATCACAACGCAGGGTTATAGGATTTTTGTTTCTTTGATTCACCGTTTGGAATGTGACAAAACATGCTTTTCTTTGAACATTTCCAGATTGGGTGTCAATGGCATTTATGAAGTGCTTTGGGAAATACCTTGTATACTTGAATAACCGCATACCAGCGTGCTAAACAGTGTGTTAGTACGACACCCTAGCCTATGCTGTTTAGGATGGTAGTATGCGGTGTCAGACTCAACTATGGTCATGAGTCTCTATGGTGATATTTCAGTTATCACACAGCGCCACGTACCGTCATCCCACCAGATCTGCTACAGGGAAGCAGTAAAAACTGAACAGTATTGTATAGATAAAACGGAATTTTTACTAAACATTTAAGGAAAAACAGAAAACGAAACAGAAAACGAAACAAAAACTAGTCTATTGGTCGGAAAAGCGAATTATTACACGGTTCTAGAGAAAAGCATTGAAACGAGAAGCAATGTGTTTGTTTACCATGTGTGGCGTTCACTTCCCGTGTTTATCTAACGCATGTAAGTGAGGAGTTTAAAATCACCCACTGCACATGAATATAATAGTCACAAACCATGATATTGGGTTTAAAAATAAACACCCAAGTCTTTTCTTAGCAACAAAGGAAACATCTCATACGAATCGTGGTCTTGGGTGGCCATCTAGTGGTGTGAGCTTTTATGGTCAAATAATGTTTAGGGGTCATTGCAGGGCCACAGTTATCCAAGGTAATGCTCCTTTTTGTTCATTGTAACGACTACATTGTTTTACTCCTGCTTTATATCATGTCACGAGCAGCAGGTGCATATTTATTTATTTATTTATTTATTTTTTAAAAAAGGAATAAATTCTAACTCTCATTAGAAGATAGCTTTTATATGCTAAACCAATACCCCACATGTTCTGCTTAATTTAATGAATAATATACAACTAATCAAATTCTTGGGTAAAATCCTGATTATTTTTTTTTTTTTGGTGCATGAGTATTTAAGAGTTAGAATGGCCAACATGCCTGTGGTGAAAAAGACCTCCTGTAGGCTTTGACAGGGTATAAAACACTGCACAGCAAATCAGAAATGATCATGAAATAATTCAGTGAGTGATGAATTGTCAGCCAACGGTTGTCCTATTATTTGCAATACTGATAAACAGCATGGTCGTGATTTTATAACATGCCTGGAAACTCTTTACTGCTCCATTCAGCATAGAGTTGCCTAATCTTATTTATTAATTACAAGCACTACATACATTTAGGTCCTTTCATTTAGGTCTTTGTCTTCAAGTTTGCTCCTGGTGAACGACAAACACACCACTTTCGTTTAGGCCCTAAAATAACTGGTAACTTATTCCTGTAAACAGATCATCCCAGCTAGCAAACTAATAGGCAAATCAATGTTTAGGAAATGTTAAAGACTCTCATGCTTCACAAAATATCCCAAGGATGTGATGTGATTGGAACGTATTTATTCTTGTGGCTGTAAACAATTTTGAAGTGCACGTCTATTCACCACAGAAGCCTATGTGAGGTCAGTTTTGCAACATATTTTACTTTATATGCACAATGCTTCTAAAAATAAATATGTTAAAAAAATTTCTTTAAAAGATCATCTTATTCAACCAAAGAGCAAAAAATAGACAATAACGCAGAAACATTTAATCTAGTATGTTTGAATTTCATTTTGAATATTCATAACTAGGTTTTTGGATAGAAAAAAAAAAGTGAGAACAGTGGACTTTTGGTGTCTGCAAAATGAAGTACACACTTAAGCAGTGCTCATTAATGAGCAACACAAATTGCAAAGTGTAATTTATTATGTTTTTTGTTTATGGTGGTCAACTTTTGCACTCTTTTAACCAAGCAGAACCAGCCACTGTCAATAACAAGCAGAATAATTCAACAAAAGTAAGCTTGTTATCAGTTATAAAAACTAGAAGTAACAATTGTTTTTGTTTTTTATTCAAAATACTTAAATACCTATTCCAACTGCTGTAAAATATGCATGCAAAAAAATTGTGAAATTCAAAATAGATCCTCAAATTTGAAAAAGTTAGCTGAAAATTTTAAGTCAGTCAATATTTGAAGCTAAATTATGGCAACTATCATCTGTTAAGACAAATATGACCAAGGATTACATCACTACAAATACTACACTCCCCTTTCCTTACTCATGAAAAACTGCAAAGTCCAAAGTGAGGGCACATGAGATCTGGTATGAACTTAAATACCCATTTCCAAAAATTACCAATGACAGGATTTTTTTTGACTGGACCAGTTTATAATAAAATGCAGATCAAAACAAATGTATCTTACAAAGTCATGTGAAGACAATATCAAACAAAAACACTAAGATAAAAAAAAAATACAAAAGATCTGCCACCATACAAATACAATCAAAAATTACATATTAAACAATTGCCTTGTTTTTAATCCTCCAAAAAAAGCAAAAACAAACAAAAAAAAAAACCACACAAACTAAGTATGATTTCAGGACTACATTATCAAAACAGAGGAACAAACCAGGGGAGGGATAAAGTACAGTAAACTGTAAAGGAAGAGGACTAATAGGACTGATGCTGTCAGAACAGTAGAGATGCTGGCATGTGGCAGACCTACAACTGTGTAGATGGAAGTCTAAAAATGTTGTATAGTCCTCCTTCAGTAGATCCGTCCTCGACTTCCGTTCCCTCGTCCAAAACCTCTGCCCCGGCCACCTCTGAACCCACCTCTTTGCTCTGAGAAGACAGGATGAATTGTACAGTTTTCAGAGAACACGCTTTCAACTAAGACCTGCTGTCCTCCAACTCTCCTCCAATTCATTGTTCCCTGAATGTGTCTGCTTGGGTATGAGCCATTTGTTGTTTGGTACACTTTGTTTAACTCAGATGTATTGAATCTTTCCCTTCCATGAGCCCCAGTACCCAGTTTGTGGAGAAAAGTGACATTTTTGATCATTTATCAGATAAACATGTCTAATGTTAGATCAGATAGATTTAATTTTACATGAATCAACTCAAAACATTCTCCATTTACAATGACAGGAGTGAGGGAACCCTTTTTTTTTTTTTTAAATTGTGGTTTGATTAGTATCATTGTTTTTTTGCCCTAGTTTTCTTATCAGTTACTTCTAAACTTCCGGATATTCACCAAAGTGAACAGCTGTCTTTTGAGTCTAGCTTTTCTAGTCCTAGATCTTAGTCATAACCATCGCACTTTATAAAGACATGTGTATATAAATATGTATGACACGTCCCATGCTGTGCAATCACTGCAAAAACACTGAATACTATGGCTCCAGGTTGTTTTATAGCTAACTGAAGGGCACATTTGCCTAAACACTTGAGTAGTGCCACCTCCTTACCTTCACCCACTCTAGGTTGTTACATATTGGATGACTCAACCAAAAACAATTCACATTGCATTTTTTTTTAAATGCAAAAATTTTATTAAATCTAAAAGCAAAGACACTTTACTAGACTTAAAGACATGTATCTGCAGAAGTAGTAGTACACACTAAAGATGGGATTCACATTTGACACCTAGCCAACCCTGTAATTTATTCCAAATTATATACGATGCACCAGCTCACAACACTGAAAGTCTACAGTAATGCCCAGTTCATCAAACTCACCATAAGAAAAGTTCCCAATACTAGCACTGTATTTTCCACTCGGGGGGTTATATATTTGCCGTGCATCCCTCCTGGGCAATGGGGACACTTTCTTTCCAATGGTTCCAGTAGCCACATCCTCTACAGAAGAGCGTTTTTGTCTATGGGATACATAAATGAGGTGTCAGACCATGAGCCCTGAGGTTTAGCATTGCAAAGAAGACTTGCCAGTAGGGATAAGAAGCTTACCCCACAACAGCTGCTGCTGCTGCCTCGGTCTTTTGCACTGGTTTCCAGGACAAAGTGACAGTGCTCTTGTAGGATGGAGGGTTGTGGAAGAGATCCTGAAACAGCCAGCAAGATTATCATTAAAAATGAACCAGTGTAGAAATCACTGAGGAACAGTTGCTGCTTTTTTTATTCTCTATTCACTTATGAGATTTTGCCCAATTAAAGCATTACCTTGATTAGGACATTGATGTTGTTGGTAATTTTCAAAGCCACCACTTTGATTTTATTCTAAAGGAACACAACAGAAGTTTGTGAATACCAGTAACCATGTTAAAACTGAAGAAACACCAATTGTTAAATAAATAAATAAATAAATAAATAAATAAATAACTAATCCCAAGATGAGTTAGAAGCTTAACCATTTAACAATACCTCTTCAGTCTTTAGAGCATCACCAGTTTTGCCTTGCAAGGCCACACGGAGTTGGCGAATGTAAACTTGCAGTCCTCGTGCAAAGTACTGCAGCCTGTAGACCCAATGACACGAGTGAAATCAAAACTCACATGAGATACGTCACACAACTGTGAATTTAATTTGGTAGCAAGAGCAGACAGACAGACCTGATTTTGAAGTCTTTTAATTTCTCAGCATTGACCTTGTCAATAAGAAAGTCTGGTAGCTTTTTGCCAAGTTGGTGGAAACTGAAGAGGAGGCACTCCACATAGCTGAACTGGAGCTTGGGCTCATCATTCCCAGCATTTTCCCCATTCTCTTCTTCGGGAGGCAAGGGCATGAACTCCTAAACATTAAGGATGTGACATAATCCATCATCTACATAAAAGTTCTACAGTAAGGTGAAGCTTAAACTGTTACAGATAAAAGGTGTCTACAAGTATCCAAAATTTAAATGAATACTTTAAGACTTTCAATGCCTTTGCAATTTAAGACCTAATTTGTAGTAATGTATCAAATACAAAAACATTTTAAAATAACTCATGAGGCAGTAAAACTAACTGTGTATTCTACAGGTAGAACAAAAGTCAAACATTTTAACATACCTTCAGACAATCTGATACTTAAAGTTAAAAAGTAATTTCACACAAATAAATATGGTTTAGTTCCCTAGTTAATTTCGGTTTTACCAGAAGTTTCTCAAACAGCATCATGAGGTTGGACTCGAGTTTGTCCATGTCACCACAGAACGGACTCATCTCAGCCAGCAGTTTCAGTACCTGAAGAATGATAAGGGATCAGCATAAACAAAATGGCTCGTTTTGCTTTTAACTATGCATATATTAGGTACTACATATTGCAGGAAAAGGTATGACCAGACAAATGAGTGGAATGTTAAGGACATCGTGCTTATCAATATAAAAATCTGAAAAATTCTTTTCATAATCAGATTTTTTGATTTATACAGATGATGCTCACTTCAAGCTGGATGTCCAGTTCTGCCACGGGGCTGGTGAGCATGCTGAGGTTAGGCAGAACATGTTCGCAGAAGTACGTCACGAATCGAGTGGAATGCACATTTTTCTGTGAGGATAAAAAGAGAGACCACCATTTTTAAATAAGTAAAGGTAAATTTATTACCGTTTAACATATAAACAACAAAACAAAGAATGCAGTGCAGTATAAAATCTATTAAGATTTTGAAGTGGTCAAGATAGTGCTGCAGGCCAGCTCACCGAGAACAGCGGCAGTGCCTGGCGTGTGCATTGCAGCAGGCGGTCCACACTGTCAGCATCAGCAGGGTTGAGGGCCTGCTCCAGGAAGGCCTGCTCCACCACCAACTCCACCAGCTGCTGCCTCCCGCTCACTGTCTGCAAGTTCTTCAAGCCGGACAGCACCCGCATCAGAAGCACAAACTCCTCTCCAGTCACATCCTCCAAAACCTGCACCACAACACAGAACACAGCATGAAGTGACCATCTCACTTGGGACAAAATGCCCTGAAAAAAAAAATCCAAGACCTGTCTGCAAATCCAGACTATGCTCCCCTCTCCTGTTAGTTTCTCTGTTGTTATTGAATAACTAAATGTTGTTGAGAAGTACCACCTTAGCATGATGCTGCCACCACCATGCTTCAATGTGAAGATGGTATTAAACAGATGATGAGTAGTACCTGCTTTTCGTCAGACATATCATGTAGAGTTCAGCCCAAAATGTTACATTTTTGCCTGAACAGACAACAAAATTTTTTTCCTCATGCAACAATTTTTTTTTAAAAATGCCTGCCGTATACGTTTAACTGGGAAGTGGCGTCTGTCTAGCCACTCTACCATAAAGGCCTGACTGACGGGGTATTTCTGAGATGGCTGCCCTTTTCGGCAAGTTCTCCCATATCTACGGAGGTCTTCTGACGTGCTGTTAGAGTGACCACTGAGTTCTTTTTCACCTCCCTGACCAAGGCCTTTCTGAGTTTGGCTGGACGGCCAGCTCTTGGAAGAGTCTGGGTGGATCCAAACTTCAATTTCGTAATGATGGAGCCCATTGAGCTCGATGGAACATTCAAAGATTTAGTTTTATATGCTTGTGCAAATCTATGTCTTGACACAAATTGATCACAGAAATGCATTTATCACAGACATTCATAGCAAACAGGAATGAACCGAGTTCAGTTTGAAGTGCCTTAAGCGAGGATCGGAATACCGATCTAAATATTTCAGTATTTGATTAATAAATTTGAAACCATTTCTAAAAACATATGTTATCACTTTGCTGTTATCGATTATGGTGCCTACATTAATTCTCAAAATAGTACAGTTAATCAACTTTAAATTAAATCTCTAACACGCTAATGCATGTAAATACTAAAGGGGTGTAAATTCTTTTTGAGCCCACTGTATATACTTTCCACATGTGTTTCTCTTAGCCAAGTCAAACATACATTGATGGATTTTATTTCACATTAATGAACTCTAAACATTCTCTACTTAACAGAAAATGGTGCTGTGACATCAGCACACTTTTTGAAAATAGAGTACTCCAATGTTAAAATGTGGAACACAAAGAAGTGGGTGCTAATTTTTCAGCGTCTAGCTGAAGTATAAAGGCCCCAATGGCACAAGCAAATACCTCAATCCAACTGCAGGACTATTTAATTTTTTTAAAGACTAATCATTTAAACTTGAATTTGGGCCAGGACTCCCTGGAAGAAAAGTTTTCATATCTCAATGAGACAATCCTGGTAAAATAAAGAATAAAATAAAGGATTCAAGATATTCTACCTTTTTAGTCTCTGTGAAGATGTAGTCCTCAACTTCCTTGGTCAGGGTTTCTTCTGGCATTGTCTTCAATTTGGCAGCGAGGAACCTAATTGCTCTATCTCGTACAACATCCTCCCCCTGTATAATCTGGCTGAAAAGACCTCCAAGTGTCCCTTAGAAACAATGATTAGAGAAAAGTTGGCACACTGGACTATTTCACAAAACACATACAAAAGAAAAACACATACCAACTAGTCACATATTTATTGGTTTTATTTGTGAATTTAAATATATAAACATTTTTAGACAATACCTCTAGCATCAATTTTGAATATGGAAATCAGTGCGTTGTTTACTTGGTTGAATTCTGCTGCATCATCTGGAAATGGGGAGAAAAAGCTCATGATCAAAATGGCAAATAAATAGGTCACAATACAACACGACCTCCTCTACGTTGTACTGTTATGGTCAATCAGATTACAGAATGCAAATGATCATTCCATGCTTGGTCTAAATCACAGCGGTTTAATGCACACCCCAATCAAATCAATAGCATACAATATTCCTAGTCATGATCAAATCAGGGGCGTATCATAAAAACACGACATACCGATGCACCTGTCTCAAAGACATCCATCAGTTTCTCAAGTGGCGATTATAACGTGGTCATCTACAAACTAAAAGATAAATGTGCACATACACATCTATAAAGGTTTCTTATGTGGTCATTGTATTGGCCGTAAAACTGCTGTATAAGCCTGCTGCTGCTGCTGCTGGTGGTGGCAGTAATTCTTTTCAAATGCACAACGCAGCATTCAGCAGCTACAGGAGGATGAAGTTCCTGGCCCCCTAATGACTGCGATTATGCCCTTTTAACCATGCAGCCCAATGACCCAATGACGATCACATTCAGCCACCGTATGGCAAAAGCCAGTGGCCGTGGGTGTCTCAAGTCCACACAACAAAATTGCAGAGAGGTAGTCATGAAAAGAGACGTGTGCTTGCACATGTGCAATTAAGTCTGGAACAATTTACAGGACACTGACAACACAAGGTTATTTTTACACTGCTGTCAGTCTGGTTTGCGGTACAGGTAACAGAGAAATTTTTTGTAATTTTGTCATCTGGTTTGTTTCTTTTGCTCTTTAGGTGAATGTCTAAAAAAATAATAATAATTTAAAAAAAAAATCGAAATTATGTGAAAACTTAAGCCTGTAGAAATATTACATACTGTAACGTGAACTGTTAAAATGTTAACTGTAACAAAATGTAAAAATATGATTTTAGCCATGTTGCGCTCTTGATCAACACTTTCTATCCATCCTTTGTACTAAACAAATTCTACCAGCACTTTAACTTCTTACAATTACCTGTCTGCAGTAGTTGTGTGAGGATGTCTGCTACTCTGGGTAAATTCTCTCCAGCTGCAAAGCGTGGAAGTTCTTTGATGGCCTGTCGGCGAATCTGCAAAACACAAAACGCAACAGATAGATATTGATAAGTGTTGATCACTAGGGCTGTGTGTGTGTATCGTATCGTCTGATATACCAGTACAATTCCTCCCCATGATAAAGAATTTGTCATCCTGCGATATTGACAATATAGTTGATGACCTGTTTACGCTCTGCAACAGGGGCATCTCACACGTAGGACGAGAACAAGCATGGCGGAAGGTGGAGGTAAGGTTATGAATTCTGTGAGTAGTGGTGTTTTCACTGGAATATTAATTTGAATATAAAATTCATGTTCTATATTTTAGCATACTTGATTGGTATAGTTTAGTATGTGATGATGGACAGGATTAAGCTGAACTTTTTTTGGATCAATGTTAGTGTTTGCTGATGTGACTTGTGACAAAAAGAGTGCGTTGAACTTTCTATTTCCATTTTGTCATTTATGTCGTTACCGCAAAAAAATACCATGAAATATCGTGATATAATTTCAAATCTATATAACCCATCCCTACTGATCACAATTGGGGATTTCTCTCTTTCGTGTTTTGGGGCCAGAGATGACCTTACCGATACATCTTCATCTTCACACAAATCCAACTGTGCGTTAATTGCTGCATCTGCCAGGTCTGGAAAACTGCTGAAGAACTTTGGAATGAACTGTGCAGCCAAACGCTTCTCCTTTGGGCCTCCTTTCACACCATCCAGGATAACCTGGTAGGCATCTTTGTGCTGAAACATAAAAAAAAGTACATATTTATTTAAAGTTACATAACTAAGATTTTGGACTGTAGAATAATGCAGTGGGTACCGCTGCCATCTCACAGCTCCAGGTTTCCCGGATCAATTCTGAGCTTTGGTCACGGTCTGTGTGGAGTTCCTGTGCAGGTTCTTCAAGGTTTCCTCTACCCTCCAAAAAACATGCTGGTAGTAGGATTGGCTACATTAGAATTGCCCCTATGTTTGAATGAGTGCGTGCATGGTGCCCTGTGATGGACTGTTGCCCCATCCCTATTGATACCTTACATCCAGTGTTCCAAGGATAGGCTCCAAATCTACAGCCACCCTGACCAGAATAAAGCAGCTACTGAAGATGAATGAACGAACCAAGATTGCTACTTCTAAATTAAATGTATTACTAAAAGGGTGCACGGCGGCTGAGTTGTTAGCATTTCGCCTTCTGTGTGCATGGAGTTTGCACCTTCTCTCAGTGCTTTGATAAGACACTCCATGCAGTTCTCACCAGGTTTCCCACTGAAGCTAAGCAGAGTTTAGCCTGGTCAGTACCTGGATGGGAGACCTCCTGGGGAAAACTAAGGAAGCTTTAAACTACTGGAAGTGTTATTAGTGAGGTCAGCAGGGGGCGCTCACCCTGTGGTCTGTGTGGAGCCTAATGCCCCAGTATAGTGACAGGGATACTATACTGTAAAAACAAAACCGTCTTGCAGATGAGACGTTAAAGCAAGGTCCTGACTTTCTGTGGTCATTAAAAATTCCAGGACACTTCGTAATAGAGTAGGGGTATAACCCCGGTGTGCTGGCGAAATTCCCCCATTGGCCCTCTTTTGAACCCTGTTATAAAGCTATTTTTTGGATAAATGTGACAGATCACCTTTCACATCTGTACTTCACTGTACTCTACAGCTAAAACGAGCTTAGACCTGAGCTCAATCCCTAACTGCTACAGGACATATTACACTACAGGCTGTAGAAGCCGTTCACTCTCTACAGTACACTTTAATGCACTCTGTTAGCTACATGACTGCTAGCCCAGGTTAGCATAGCTAGATTAGCTTAGCTAACTGCTGTAGGCCGTATAAGTATTTCTGCAAGCTAAGAGAGACATTTAGAGTAAATTACCCGGTCAGTAAGCTAGACGCGTGTGTTGTACTACAGTACAGATGTACTGCTGGAGGAAATGGGGTTTGTTGTAGCTGCTGGATGAGGAACACAAACCTGGCTCAGGTCCTCCTTGGCGTCGGCAAGGATGCCGTAGTTACGGTACAGCTCCTCCACTGTGGCCGCCATCTGCCTCAACGAATCCGTGAGTAATGGAAAGTAAACACCTGCTTTTTCCGCAGTAAAATCCCTACCTGTTAGCGCAACCTGATCTAGGGCGTCGGAAAATATCGCAACATCAGACTTTTCTGTCGAATACGAAGCTAAACGCTTTCGTTCGCGCGCTAGCATACAGCTCCTGCGCTAACTCGTCGCTTGGATTCTGACGCGCGTGACGTTGTTTCCCCTACCGCCGCGTGCACAGAGAGCTGCTGCTGTTACACCGCCCTCTTGTGGCATGGAATGGGATTTACACACAACTAGTGCAGGTCAATACACTAGTGTTGTGCGTGTGTGTGAGTGAGTGTGAGTATGGGGCAGTGGTAGCTCAGTGGTTGAGACGTTGGCATACTGATCAGAGGGTCTTAAGTTCAAATCCTAGCAGCACCATGCTGCCGCTGCTGGGCCCTTGAGCAAGGCCGTTAACCCGCAGCTGTATAAAAAAATTTGATAAATGTAAATCAATCTGGATAATGCAAAAATAAGTAGTATATTCTTAGATTTGTATTGTCTTGGACATGGTGCTAAGGAGCTTATCCTAACACAAGTTGTATAGGTATCCCTGTTCATTAAAAAATATATATAATAAGGGATGAAGTCTAGTTGAAGGTTTGCTGTTATAACATTTTAGTTTAGAACCTTCAGACTTCTTTTAGTCTAACTCAAACAGACCTACACATTTCCTGACTGAATAATAAGTGTTGCTCTGTTAGCGATATGTGCAAATTCTGGTGCAATTCTCATTTAAACAGTATCTCTGGTAAAACCCTAAATATTCTTCAGTATATTCAGAATTCAATTGCCAGAGTCCTGACATGCTGAGAGTTCAGCACACATACTCCTATACTTTTACACTGGCTTCCAATCTCTTCTTGTGTAAAGCCAAGCTTCTACTGATTATGTTCAATGCCCTGCATTATCTCTCACAGAACTTTTCCATCCTTACACTCAAGCTCACACACTCAGATCCTTCAGCACTGGTGGTTCCCAAAACCATAGTAAACGCTGTGGGAGGTAGATCATTCAGAGCAGTGGCCCCTAGACCCTGGAACATCTGCTCATCTCAAGACTCCTATTCAGAATAATTTTTAACACGTTTTGTACTTCTTGCTTTTTCATTGTATGACTGATCAGAATCACACTATCCGCTATCACCCAGAAGACACTGGATAGTGGTACTTGTTCCCCCTGATTTTATAATTGATTTGTGAAGCTTGTAAAACATCAGTGTATGAATAGCATGAGATAAATAAAAAGAAAACATCCCCATATCTAGCACACAGAACTAAAGTTAAGTAACAACTTCACTCCACTCAGCAGGGTAATGCTCTGTAACACTCCCACACAAAGATTTTCTCTGCAAGGATCAGCATTCAATTAAGGCCACTAAAGCTCCTTAACTGCTTTTCTATTCTGGGAAGACTACATTGATTAAAGGTTGATTTTAGTCCTAAAGGAAACGACTCTACTTGTGAGTGTCCCATTGGATTGGAAACATAAACTGCTATGTTCAGAAAGCTGACGTGTGTTGAAGGTACCTTGGACACGCAGTCATGACTGCATCTATAAAAAGTATAGTGACTAACCATGAATGACTAGCCAACCAAGAAAATAGAGTTACACAAAGTAACACTTTATTACTACAAACGTATACAACACTGCACATTGATAAACACAATATTTGTCATAACATTCAAACTGAAATTATAATTAAGACAAAATATTTCATGAAATAAATTACTCCTTAGATCAATACATCAGCAACTCCACTATTAACAAATTGTACAGTACATACTAAAATGGCTCAAAACAAGAAAGTGTCACACAGTGTAGTCAAGTCCATAATCCCAAACAGCTGAAAGCTCAGAAAGATTTTGCCTAATACTGCATCTGTGTAAACAGTGTTAGCTCAGCAGAGCTGAAATTCCACATAGCTTTGCCACTTCTACAGCAGAAAATGAGCATGCCTCTTAGAGCACAGCACAGGACACGACTCAGCTAATTATAGGTTTCTTGAAACTCCTCTCCCTTGTGCTTTAAGCATTCAACCAAACAATAATGTAGTTTCCAAGTAAGCATTACAGCTGTTCATGTACACAAAAGGCTTTGTATATGAGAAACTGTGGCAAGAAGTTGTAAGTAGACTGTCTTCCAACATAGGTAAAAATTTCTACAGGTCACAATTAAGTAATATTTCGTGTACACCTAATAAATTATTACTTGTGTAAATTTATAACCAAAAACTAGTACACAAACAGCCATGTAATCAACTTCACAGATTGTGCACAACCCCACTGGCTGATTATGAGGAAGTGGAATGCTGCTGAACACTTTAAGTAGTCAAATTGGCTCATACTGCACTTTAACTTCTGTGATAATCCATACGACTCCACTAATGTAATCAGTGTAAATACTTGAAATAACGACAGTTCTAGGATTGGACTATATTATGATTCTTACAGAACAGTTTTCAACTCATTTCAGTGTTCTGGCATATCTGTGATTTTGTTGTAGTTGACTGAGAGTCCAGGAATACAAGATGACTGGAGAAAGGCCTGGGAGAAGCAGTTCTCTTTGCTTTTGTCACCTGGCCATTATCACCACAATCGGTTCTGTTTGTCATGGAGAGAAACTGGATGTCTGAATGAACATTGGCGACCGTGTGGCGCCGTATTCCAGCAGTCCTCTCCAGATATGCCTCGCCTTCCTGCTCTACAAGAGGCGTCAGCAGCGATTCTGCAGCAAAGTGTGTGATTGTGATCTCTGGCTGGCCAAAGCGAGGTGCAGTCTCCAAACTGGACTTTTCCAAATGACACCCTGGTGCAAGAGTAGGAACAACTGGTTACATTATGTCTTAGTATGAATGTAGCAAGTGATTGTGATAGTCTAAAGCAGGGGGGGTCAAACATACAGCCCACAGGCTAGGACTGGCCAGATAAAAGTTCTAATCCAGCCTACCAAATGAACTGAGAATCTGTATTACAAATTAAAAATTGTCATGTGAACCTCTGTTAATCCACTAGGGGGCAAAATAGAGCAATAAACTAAGGGTCTTAAACTCAGCTTCTGACAAAATATGCTTATATATATATATATATATATATATATATATATATATATATATATATATATATAAAATTCTTCATTATGGAGCTAACATTTTAACACTATAACCATGTCTCTTTCCATAGGAAATAAGAGCAATAATACTTATAACTAATTAGAGGTTTCCCAGCAATGGGGATGAATACTTATGCAATAGCATTTTTTATTTGTAAGTCATTTGTAAACCATATTGATTTTCTTCCCCCCTTCAATATTATGGGCTATTTTTTTGGATTCATAATCTCAGGTGAGTAAAACTATAATTTGGATTTTTTTTGGCAATGACTTTCAGTCTATTAATTTGTTTTGGATGTACAGTACGTACACTCACCATTCACTTTAATAGGAACACCTGTACGCCTGCTCATTAGGGGTGGCGAGTGTATAACAGGAACACATGTACACCTGCTCATTTATCCAATCAGCCAATTGTGTGGCAGTAGCACACTGCATTAAATGGGCTGGCTTGAGTATTTCAGAAACTGTTGATCACCTGGGATTTTCAGACACAACAGTCTCTAGAGTTTACACAGAACGGTGCAAAAAAATGACAAAAACAATTCTGTGAGTGGGGCTCTGCGGTCTGAAAGACTTTGCTGAAGAGAAACACCAGAGGAGAATGACCAGGCTGGTTCGAGCTGACAGAAAGTCTCTAGCAACTCAAATAAGCACTCTACAACCACGGTGAGCAGAAAAGCATCTCGGAACACACAACACGTCAACCTTTGAGGTGGATGAGCTACAACAGCAGAAGACCACATTAGCTTCCACTCCTGTCAGCCAAGAACAGGAATCTGAGTTTCGATAGCCTCAGATTCCTGTTTATACATGACAGGAGTGGAACCTGATGTGGTCTTCTGCTGTTGCAGCTCATCCACCTCCAGGTTCAATGCTTTATGCATGCTGAGATGTTTTTTTGCTCAACACAGTTGTAAAGAATAATTATTTGAGTTATTATATCCTTCCTTTCAGATCAAACCAATCTGGCCATTTTCTTCTGACCTCTCTTATCAACAAGGTGTTTCCACCCAAAGAACTGTTGCTCACTCAATGAGATTTGTTTTTCACACTATTCTGTGTAAACTCTAGAGATTGTTGAGCATGAAAATCCCAGGAAATCAGCAGTTCCTGAAATATTCAAACAAGCCCTTCTTGACCTGTACCTGCATGATTTTTGCACTGCACTGCACCCACATGATTGGCTGATTAGATAACTGCATGAATGTGCAGGTGGACAGTGAGTGTACATTCAATTCATTTGTGCATTCAGAATATACATGAACACATTTACGAGATGTTTATGTTATTGGTTTATTAAACTGTTTTGTTTGGTCCTGGCTGCTTAACATCAAAGGTGTAATGTGGCCCATTATACCCCTGATCTTACCTGAAGTGGAGTCCCTGTGGCTCATGTGGAGGTAGTTACTCAGGTAAGGTTTAATCACCATATCCACTAGTCGCTCTAGAAGGTAGTATTCTTTACTAGGCCCACTAGACTCATGAATGCCCTGTGTTAAAAAAAAAAAAAAGCCTGCAGACATTAAATATGTAGATCTGCAGGCTGTGAACTTGCTTTAAAATGTTATAAAACTGAGTGGTACATTGTGCAATGTGTTTGCATAAATATGTGGGATGACATTTATCTTTTAATATCTGGTCAGTGTGGCTTGTGGCATTTATAACAATGTTTTATGTAAATAAATGTAAATGAAACATCAGGCTACCTTCATAGAGATATTCTGGAGAAAATTCAAATATTAATGCTTTAAATAAAGTCAGAAGCCATGTAATAAAATTCCCACCTGTAGTATGAGCAGCATCTGTACTATGGCAGGAGGGTATGAAGCGGTATGCAGAATGTTCTCTAGGGAAAGCTTCAACAAGACCTGGTCCCTAAAACCCAGCAGAGCCATCTGTCTCACGGTTAGCTCCTGACCCTGTGAGTGAGTTTGCACGTGCACACACACACACACAGACACACACACACACACACACACACACACACACACACAGAGACAGAGAGAGAGAGAGAGAGAGAGAGAGAGAGAGAGAGACACAGAGACACACACACAATCACCACATTGTCTACGGACTAGGGCTGGCTAACAACATTCTGTAGTGAATGACACTACTCAGTTACCTGCACAGGATAGAATATGGCTTGAAGAGTTGGCAGGATCTCTGTGAAATATGTTACCCACATTTCAGACAGAGCCTGGAGACAGTTTTCTTCTAGGAGGGAAAAGAACAACAATAAAAGAAAAGAATCTCAGTTAATATTCCATAGTACTCCACAATATCCTCCTCAAACTAAAACATGCATTGCAGGCCCAGGAAGATACTCAACATTGAAGATACAATATTTTTGGGTAACTAGAACAGTTATTTGACCAACTATATACAAATGGCTTGATGATTATGTTAAGAACATCTGTATAACTATATATTTCAGTACTGACCCTCATGAAGCTGAATTTTCTCCAATATATGTGCCAGGCCTTTGTTCAAGAGCTGATCCTATGTCAAATTAGAATGAAATAATGTTAAAGCATAGGTAGATCAACAATAATTAAAAGCCCAGAATTATTTGCACCCTTCATATTTGGGATTAAACTTTGTAAGTAGTTATTTTCATTATGCAGAAACTAGATCTGGAGTAGTCTGACCTGCAGAGAACAACAGCACTGAACAACTGAACAAAAGGCTGGAGACAATGTTGGACCACCTCTATGCACAAACTTTCAAGATGCTTTATATTTCTTGTTAAATAGACTTCCATCTTAAATTTAGAAAGCCTATTTTCTGTAGAGTTCAAATCCGGAGACTGAGATAGCCATTGCAAAACATTGATATCATGTTTCCGGAACCATTTCTTCAATGATTTGGTTGCATGTTTGAGGTCATTTTGCAGACTGATGATGTGCTTGGCCAAAATGTTTTTGGTTTTTTTTTCCCCCTCATCTGGCCATAACACATGGTTGCCATTGTAATTCTATTGATGCTGTTGGTGATGTATTTTTGGGTTGTTCTCAGAAAGTGCTTTTTCATACTACTCTTACAAACAGCTTGTTGTTATGAAGGTGGCATCTCATTGTTGATTGTGAAACTTCAAAACCCAAAGAATCAACTAAAATGTGCAATTCTGGAACTGTTATCTCCAAGTTGTTCTTAGCTTTCTCACCATCTTCTTCACCGTACAGGGGAGAACAGTATGCCCATGTTCTCCTCCCACAAATTTTCAACTAACTTGAATTTTATTATTTATCATGGACCTGATTTTGCTTAATGGCACTTCCTAGAGACTGAGAGAAATAAAAAAATATTTTATATTTGTTTGCATCTATTTTAAATACTGTTTAGGGTATCAATTTTACTGTGATTTTAGTTGAAATTTTAAACTGTGTGTTGTAATTATTTTAGGCAAACAGCTGAGCTCCTTATCTGAACAGTGATCATGTTATACCTGAAAGTATTCTGTAATGAAGGAGCCAAGTTCTGTCTTTTGAAGCCACCTGAGTACACAAAGATATAATGGAGCAAAATGAGCTAAAATCATCATGATGTCCTGTCACTATTAAGCTTGCACTGTGAAATGACTTGTGGAAATATACTGACACTTAAATTTTACAAATAAATAATTATACAGAATAACTTCAACTAAATTCACAAAATTTAGTTCAACTAAATTCAAAATAAATTCAAAAACTAAACTGGAGTACATTTGTATCTGTCAGTGCAGATTTGACATTTATTTATTTATCCAAATTTTTATTATTTTTCCCCACCTGATGCTTTCATTCAGACTGTACAGCTCACTGGTCTGTAGCCCTCCTCCTTGAAATACTTTGATGACAGCAGATTGGACACTGCAAAGTACATCAAGTGAATCAGCTTCTAGAACCCAAATGTGATCTCACTGCACCATTTCGATATGGAAATTTGTGAACGATACAAGCAGTCAGAATTGCACAGTCATGCATAGCTAATAAGCAGGACTTCCTCTAGGAGTGTGCCACATAAGCATTTAAAAATTCTTGCGTAAATCCTTTCGGACGAAATGAGGATGTGTATTTCCTTCTCTAAAGTCACCATACCCTCCCTTTTTGTCCCTGAACCCCTTACAACTGAATAACATCCTGCTCACCACTTCCTGAAAGTGAGGCAGCAGCAGCCCTATTTCCAGTTAGATATAAAGAGGGCAAAAAGCTGAATTGCTTGTTTTTTTGTCCCACATACATGTGCACAGTCAGCATAACCCACACATATTTTTAGTATGATCATGTTTCCTTAGCAGTGATGTAACACTTTACTAGTTCACAAGCTAGCTGTTTTAAATTAAAGGGGAATTATTCCAATTTTTCAAAGACTTGTATTAAATTAATTTAGTGAAGTATACAAATTGAGCAAAAAGTTTGGAAGAAAATAATTCAATTTCCCTTTTATTTCCTTATACCATTTGTGTTAGGAACCATGAGTTACAGGATCAACAACACACACATATAGCAGTTTTACATTCTTCTGCATGTGTCCTCTGAGTTTTTATATTTAATGCAATAAATTGGTTTTCTTTAGGTAAGGTCCTGCATGTATTTCACCTGTCTAAGACAGGCACAGTCTTGCTGCCTTATGCCAACAAATAACTAAATAGAAAAAGTTGTGGCTACTGGTATTCATCAGTGAAGCTGCAGGAAGATATACGGAACTCAACATACAGTAGGCTGTGCTTGGCAAAAAATAGGCTATAGTGGTAAGCTATAGACAAAAAAAATCTATTACAGATCAGATATCTATTAGTCAAGTTCGCTTACTTAACTAACATTTGGCCATGAGCATGAGCTTATTTCTCTGACCATCATCTCTTTCACTTCAATTTAAGTAAGCAGAAAAAAAGTTTCCAAAATTGCCAAGTTCATGTGAGTCAGAAAATGGTCGTCGTTCGTGATGCACAAGGCCGTCATTTTCTCATCTCTAGACACACCGAGTTATTAAATAAGTGGCATTACAAAGTTTGGCAGCACAGACATTCAATTTTGGTTGACATTTGCTGCAGCTACACCCCAGTTTCCATCAACCTTGTACTGTTTCTGGTTCTCTCTTCTGTAGAACCCAGTTGAAATTCTTACAGCTCTGTGACATTTTGGAAACGACAGACCTGCTGGGAATCCTAGTACTTTGTGAATATTCACAATAAGTAGGCTAAATGTAAATAAACATTCTTTGTAAATAAACAAAAAGGCTCACAATAGTGGTGTTGACGGATTCTACGTATAGTTTACTGTAACAACATAAATGCCTGCAATGGTTTGGAGGTCAATGTATATGAATCACACTGACACAATATGCAAGCTTTTACATGCTTTAAATATTTCGAATCTCCAGTTCAAACCAATGCCGTGTAAATTCTCTAGAATGGGGTATTATTCATCAGAAATTTTTTTTTATCATTTTGTGTTACTTCTCACTCAGTACATTATGACACAATATTAAAAAAAAATCAGCAGAATTTGCCATTTCATTCATTTGTTTGATCTATTAAGCTTCATAAAATCTAGTTTAAATTGTTATTTTCAAGTGTTTTATGTAAAAATCAAAAGGCATTGTTCTTTATTATTCGAGACAAATTCCAAAGTGCCCATACATAAGTAGGATGTTTCAAATAAATCTGCCTGTAGCAGCTTACACCCACCTATTCCAGATACTTGCAGTGGAGAGTTGTAGGGATGGTGAACTTGCGTGAAAGCGGGCCAGGTCTGACAGCACTGGTGAGCTCATAAAGCGAGGACGCCGAAAAGATCCCATCACACACTGTAAGTGAAGGCCACCAGGTAACAGAAGAATGCTAGTGGGTACAAATGAACTCAAGTCAACTTGTACTTCCTCTGTAGAAATGCACTCACGTGAGAGAAAGTGAGTACAAAAACTGTTACAAGAGTGCTGTTTACACCATATTTATCTGTGATGACTCACAAAGATAGATATGCATGTCATACTGAAAGCCACATACAACGCCTAACACAGCCGAGCTCACTTCCTTTAACCTGAACTCTTCCTGCCTAACCCCTGCACGATGGTGTGCCCTGCATGCCTGTGTCTATGGCGTACAGTATAATTTTATTGAAGTAATTGACTTAAATGGTCTGTTAATAGAATTTTAATGCTACTGATACATGTGAATATGACAGCTATCTCCCTCAAGTCATGCCTCCCTCATCAACTCATGCATGCATATTTAATGAATGTGTTGTACAATTCTGACTCAGGCCATACTGCTCACACATATCCAGGCAGCACTCCACCCCAGCATGCTGTGGCTCAGTCCCACACACATCTGATACCAGATTCAAGGGCTTAAAATAAAGTTTGACAGCACTGTGTCAAAATTCTAACTGTAACTGACTTTTTTTTAAAGGCATATTTCCAGGACGCATGAATCTGGTAGTGAGTGGCTGGCTGGCAATAATATGGACATTGGAACTTTGCATTGTTTAAAAACAAAGCTACAGACTAGACATTTCCAAGAAGCCAATTTCCTTTAACTGTGATCAGATTGATATATTACACAGCTTAAGTAAAGGCATAACAACGAGACTGTAAACGAAAATGACACGCACTCTTGCTTGCCATCTGGTAAACATGGGCATGTAAGCTTGGCAAGATTATGCCCATTGCAGTTGATTCATGAGCAGCTTTTGGGCTCTTGGAAACACACTATAATGATAGCTTGCCTATGAAAAGACATGATATTAATCAACATGATGTTATATTACAGATCTCTGCTTATTACATAGTGCCTTCAGATCCCAGTCATGTGGTAGGATTTGTAGATTGTTTACATCAAGGGCGTTATTGTTTTAGGGCATTTAGAGAGTGTGTGTTAAACTTATTCTGCTATCTTGTGATGGTGCCGTCATGAGAAGCTATTCACGAGGGTTAAGCTAGTTAATGTAATTAAACACAAAGGCCCTAGAACTGAGCATGGACTTGACTAGATCATGTCAGCTTAGCTCAATTGAGAGCAACAGTAATATTTTAGGAAACTGTGAACTTTGAATAGGATTCAGAAAACAAAAAACATTCAAGCTTTCCTATGGATGAAATAATAATAATAATAATAATAATAATAATAATAATAATAATAATAATAATGACCACAGAAATGTTTTCATTTCCCTGCTGAAAATTCCAGCTTAGTCTGACCAGCTACCAAAACACAGGAAGAGCTGCTCAAACTGGTAGACCATCCTTACTAGCTACTGGTACATTTCTGACTTATCAGAACTATTTACTTTAGCACTTATCACTGCTAATGCAACACTGCAGACAAATTATTTTAAGGAAAATTACACAACAATAAGGCAATGAGAACATGTATTTCTTGATCACTTTATTCAAGTAATCAGGAAGCTCTGATATAACATAGTGTACCTGTTTGACCTGGAGCTGGTCAGTCTAAGCTGGATTTTTTTTCAGGAGAGTAAAAGTTACAGTCGCATAGTACCACTTACAACACTGTTATCTTAAATAACATTTCATTTAAAGTTTAGAAAGTGCTCAGGGCTACTTTTAAGCCGTTAGGTCGTACTCTGAGCCGTGTGAGGTCAACATCAATGCTGGCTGAGCTTCTCAGACTGGGAGCATCACGCCACTTTCACTTCAAATTGGCAAAACGACGCTTAGGAGAGCAGCAGCAGCAGCATCTCATGTAGCTAAAGCACTCTGCTTCAACTTTTAAACCGAGTATTTATTAACAGCAAACATAATTAATAGTTGAAAAAAAACAACAACAAACAAACAAACAAACAAAAAAAACAGGTTACTGCATCTCGGACAATTAATCTACACACACACACACACACACACACACACTCACCGAGTCTTGGTCGCAGCCTGGATAAAGTTGCCTCAGGGTTTCACACACTCTTCAGGTACAAAAGCGCTAATGTCTGTCGAAGTATTAAAATTACAGACACAGCAATAAAACTGAAAGGCTACTGGTTAGAAGGCAATGAAATGAGCTTTGAACTAGCAGTGTGTGTGTGTATATGTGTGTGTGTGGGGGGGGAGGAGTTAGTATGTCACACACTACTGCTTCACTTGATCCGCACACAAGTGGCACTTTTCATGACAGAATACGCGTTATGCCTATCAATTTGAAGTTTAGCTCCTGTGTACTGTTCAGTATTAGGAATGTTGTGTCCCATTCCAGCACGCTGTCTCCTCAGACATTATAGCAGTACACCTGCTTCAGTCATTTTCGATGAATGTGTGAATATTCTCAGAGAATATTAAAGGAGTCATATCATGATTTTTAATGTTTTCCTTTTGTTTGCGTGTGTAAGGTATGTGTTTGTGCATGTATAAAATCTGCAAAGTCACAAAGCTCATAGTCACCCCCAAAGGGATTTATTTTATCTAACAGAGAACACTACCAAACAATGCTATTAGAAACGAAGCTCCCAAAGCCATGAAGCCATGTGTGCACAGGTGCGAGTGTAAATAAGACATTCTGGTAATGGGACAGACAATAAAAATGGTCTAGATTTACACTAGTCATTTGAAACATTATTTTACCTTGCTAGCTATGTATGTATTTATGTATATATGTATTTGTATGTATGTATGTATGTATGTATGTATGTGTGTAAGTATGTGTGTATGTATGCATGTATGTATGTATGTGTTTATGTATGTATGTATGTATGTATGTATGTATGTATGTATGTTTGTAATGCATACAATCATAGGTGAATAGCTTCAATTAATGTTCACAATCAAACATCAGAATGGGGAAAAATGTGATCTCAGTGATTCTCACCAGAGTGTTTCTCAACCCTTCAATAACTATTGGAGCAGGGATAGTTTACTTATTTCGCATCATTAATTATTTGGAGTGGTAATTAAAAACAAACTTCCTTTTTTTCAGTTGTTGTTGTTGTTGTTGTTGTTTGCAATACAGCTTTTTTTTTGTACAATCATGATGCGATAAAGTATTAAGACAAAGTGGCCTAAATAAAGACAGTAGGCTTTAAAAGTGTGCATTGGGTTGTGCTTGAACCTTCAGATTAAGTCTACTAAGTACTTTTTTCCCTCCACACTTTAAGTTTGATTAGTTTCATCTTCCTGTTCGTTGTATATAAACCTAGGTTTAGAAACTCTGATTATTCATTACTGAACTTGTGACATCTGGCTCAGGGCTATTTATTCACAACACTGATTATTTTTATGTTAGCTGCGTCACCAGCTGTACTTGTTTTATGCAGATATATGACTTGGTCTGTGCCAAATCATTCTGAAAGATTTTTTTTCTTTCTTACCCACCAGCAATGTTTATGCTGGTTCACACTTCCTGACTCAAGCAGTTGTTTTCAATTTTGTGTTGTCAACGTTAATAACAAATACAAATATATCTAAAAGTTAACTTTTAGTTTGCATATAAACAATTAGAGAATTAGAAATACTCTATATGTACTGGGTAGGATAGGAAACATGGAAAGCCTACTAGTACCTCCTCCAGGTTCTCTATGCATACTGTCTAAATTTTGAAGCACAGCATGCTGGTGACATCTAGTGGTCAACCCTGTGTAAATGTATGTGGAAAGCCATAATACAAAACAACTCAATGAAATGGATTACTCATTGTGTATGTTTATTTGCATATAGTTTCATGTACATGTAGTCTGTATATCCTGAAAAAACACTTGTATATTTGTTAAGAACATACAGGTCTTCATATATACTTAATTTTTATATATTTTATTTTATGGTTATGTTATATTATTATTTCAAATTATCCTGTATTTCTTTTAAACATGCCTTTTCCAACGCAACCTATGTGTAATGCAATATATAAACCAAAAATCTAGCTGCTTAAAAACTCAATTGCATTCCAAGAATTGCAGAATAAAGTATCAAATATCTACCACCTGACCAGAAGCAAGTGCAATGGGAGAAGCAACTAAATGCAGGAGTTAGATTAAGCACTAGTACACAGAAGTGCTACACAACTAATAACATAGCAGTCATGCTATCAATAATCATGATACCTATACAATAATACACATTAATAATCCTGGCTTGATTTGAGGAGGATACCATTCCATCAGCATATCAATTACTCAAAAACTCATTGTAAAACTGACATTCCACAATCCATCTCGTTTGGATTACTTTTTTTTTTAAACCTATTAAGGCGTCCATATTTATTTATATAATTCCATCATATTTACACATAACATTGCACTGGGTGTATCAGGAGTTCCCTTATCAGTCCAAGAAGTTATGATCAGGACAAAGCACGTTTTGCTTCTACTGAGGAAGAGGTCAAGTCTGGCAGAAGAGTGGAATATGAATTATGTTTTATTATATTTGAACCTTTTCTGAGATTTTAGCTTGTAAAGAGTTGATATTTATCTGAAGCCCTCTGAGAAAAAAAAGAACAAAATGAGCACAAAAACGAAACCATTCAGAATACATGGTCCATGCTACATAATATTGTTAAAAATACTGGTTAAAACAGAAATAATTTTTTCCTCAAATAACACTTCATACACTCTCTGTGCAATATTATTTTCTAAATACAGTTTAACATATAATCCTAATAAGGGAATCCAAAACTTGTAAGATGTCTTAGCCTATAATGCGCTGTAGATGGCAATGTAAGACCATGTTGAACCGCTTAAGCTTTTTGAACTGTTTGTTGTTGCTGCATATTATGACAATCAGATAATAATTTATCACATTTATCCACTAAAAGAAATCAGTAAAATATATCAAAGGAGCAATTTGCATCTTTTTTGGCTTCACTGTGATAGAAACACAGATGTAATTATGTCTTTCTCTGTCACTGATGGACATACTCCTTTCTGACATTATTCTTGGTGTGGTGCAGATGGTATCTGAGGTTGCAGACCACTGGGAGAGCGCAACAATAGGAGTGCTGTGTGTAACGGTGATACATAAACAGAGACGGGTGTCAGTGGGCTGTAGTTAGAACCATCGATGGCTTCTTTTGTCCTTGACTGCAAAGAGTTCCTTGTCCATCTGTCATCACATATTATTATTGTTGCCTGACCCTGCAAAAGCATGCTCCTTACTGAAAGGTTATTATTATTATTATTATTATTATTATTATTATTTTATTATTATTATACCTGTAGTTCATGGACACACTGCACTAAATATATTATTTACATATTATCCTTACTCAGTTTTTATCTTAATTCAGTTATTTTATAGTTCTTCAGAGACTGGGATTTGAAAACCCTTACTTTAGGAAAAACCTAGCAGGCTCATCAGAATTACTTTATTAAATACTGTACTTAGCTTGAATTAATATGAATATTTATCCTAAAAGAAAATAAATGTGCTGATCCATGTAGCCAGCTGAGAAAATGTGAATCAGCAAAGCAGCAAAACAGACAACAGTCACTGGATTAAAAAAAAAGATCCATTTCCTACAGAGCAGATGCAAAAACAATCAATCAAACAAACAACAACAAAAAACTCAAAATGATGTTGCAAATCATTTGCACAATATAATCCATCTCTGGACCTGGGCCCTGACTGCAGGATTTATGCTAGCTTTGCACATGAGAGGCTTGCCCTGGACAGGAAAAACATCTTCAGCCTACAATGATTAATGACGAGAGCAATGAATTTAAGGGACAACATGGCAGAAGCAGTATTCGCCTTTCTCACTTTGTGTCTCTCTGATGCTCTGTATAAACTGCTTTTTTATCACATTGTTTTTTTTCCCTCTACAAAATATACATTTATCCTGTATTCTTGGACTTGCTACTTATATTGTATGAATAAGGTTTCATATTATATACCATTCATATAATGCATACTTTTTTAATCTTAGGGTGTCAGTATTCTTTGTCCTATATTAATTAAATAATTCATTTATTTATTCACTCATTCATAGGGGTAGTAGGTATAGCTCCAAAATCCAAAAACAATGGTGGAAAACAGGCACAGGCCAGGCAATGTACGAATGAGCAAAACTAGGAAAGAGCAAGACAACATACAAACAAAATTGAGAACCAGGAAACAATGCAGAGATCAGTGGCTTGGAATTGTCACTAGCTGTGTGCTAGTAGCTAAACTTTGCAAAGTGTGTTTGAGAGTCCAGGTTATTTAAAGGGTGAGTCCAGATTATTAAAAATCTGGTGTACTTGAACATGTGATTGGGGTTTGAAGTCTGTGGTGCTGCTGAGAAATAGAGGGATTTGAGCATGTTGTTCTGTAGCAGTACATTCTGGGAGTTTGGGGTATGACCTAAAACTGGCCATAACATGACACAAACAGGACAAATAAATTATTTCCTTATCTTTTTTCATTTATTGTCTACAATAACACATACCAAAGAATCAAAGAATGTTAAGAACTTGGTTTGGGGTAGGGGTGGACGTACAAAAGGGAGATACCTCTGAATTACATATACACTATATGGCTAAATGTATGTGGACACCTAACCATCACATCCATACGTGGCTCTTCCCCAAACTGTTGTCACAATGTTGGAAGTATTCAATTGTCTAGAATGTCTTTGTATGCTGTAGCATTATAATTTTTCTTCACTGGAACTAAGAGGCCCAAATGTGTTCCAGCATGACAATGCCCATGTGCACAAAGCAAGGTCCATGAAGATATGGTTTGCCAAGGTTGGAGTGGAAGAACTAGAGTATCCTACACAGAGCTTTGACCTCAACCACACTGAACATCTTTGGGATGAATTAGAATGTTGACTGCATGCCAAGCCTTTTCACTAATGCTCCTGTGGCTGAATAGGCAAATCCCCACAGTCATGTTCCAAAATCTAGTGGAAGGCCTTTCCAGACCAGTGAAGGTTGTTATAGCAGCAAAATGAGCACCAGTTAAATATTAATACCCATGGTTTTGGAATGGGTTCAGGAATGGGTTTTGGAATGTTCAACAAGCATATAGGGGTGTAATGATCAGGTACCCACATACTTTTGGCCATATAGTATAGGACAAGATTGTATTTGCAGAATATCTTAATTTTTTCTTGATGCAAATTTAATGCTCACCTAAACTGGATTAATTCCAGGCCCTTTATTGGTTTTCTAGTTCCTAAAACATTTACATTAATATTTGCATAATTTTCCAGGTGTCCAAAAACTCATACAGAAGTGCTTCATCTACCATCATCACCACTGAAAATAGATTGTCACTCAACTACACATATGCCAGAGACAAAGAATGTCATGAAGTTAAAATACTGCTAAAAAGGAGTTAGTTTGGGAGTTAGTACTTATATTTTGTAAATTTTACATGAAATTCAGTGCTCATTTAAGTGTTTAAGGAAGTGGTGGATCTGTCGTTTTCATGTAAAGTTAGCTGTACAGAATGTACAGAAAAGAGTCTTGATGCACATCTTGTGGGTTGAGGTATGGCAGCTCAAATCAATCCTTGCTTGTAGCTTGAAAGGAACGTGGTACAGCGCCCTGCTTTAATCAGTGATTTAGGTAAGTGGTGCTGGTAATGGTTAAGAGAATTTGTCAAATCCATAAGGGATACATGAGGGATTTTGGCTAAAATACCTGCAACATTCCAACAATTATCTGCATGAACTGCAGAGGTGTAGAGGTTAGAATTTGGGTAGCAACGTTAATTTCAAAGGCAGGTAGTAACCACACCCGAGAATGTGCATAATTTAGTAAAGATCAGTCCTTTCCAACTAATGCTCTCTATCAAACACTGAATTATTGCATATTCTATTGGAAAAGCTAAAAGCCATACAGACATACTGACGATATCTGCACTGAATTTTAGCTGAAATATAGTGGTGGGAAGTGTCTGTTGTATGGAAATGTGTTCTACCCTCCTAACATTCATTGATGTTAAACACACTGTAACACAGGGAAAAGGATTGAAATGCAGAAAGAGACTAATCCAGCCATTACCAAGGCTAAGAATAATCCTGCTCCACATAAATGAGACTCTCTGATCCCCTCCACAGACATTGCTCCATATCAAAAGGGGTCTTTGCTGACTTGCCAAATAGAGGCTTGTTGTGTAACACTACTGCATGTGTGATGAGGGAGGAAGTCCAAACCAAGCTATATAGTAAGTGGTGATTCCAGGCAAGTGGAATTTTTTTTTTTTTTTACGGTTAAAAAAGAATTCAACACATGAAAAAAATATTTAAATAATTCAATTTGGTCTATATTTACCTGCCTCAACTTGGCCATCTGAAATGTTAAGGGAAAATGCTATCATTTAACCATCAGAAATAACAATGATGCATGCATGTCCAGCTCTTCCAAGGCTTGGACATTTCCCCACAGAGGGCTGGAGTGGAATTGTCCACTCTGTCACATGCTCTTCTTTCCTGGCATCTTAAGTTTACCCACCTTTCCCTGGTGCTGAGTGTTCAGCTCCTCCAGGGTTAGTGCTATCCACAAATATCCTTATTGTACAATTTTTAAAAGTCACAAAAATGTAACTTAAAACAGAATTATTAGATTTCTGCCTTTTCTGCTTAATGTCCAAGCAGAAGAAAAATATTTGATACATTTCTCTTGATGACAAAGTAGGTGCATAGGGACAAATCTGTCTTTTGATTTGTTTGAAGAACTTGATGGAAAACTAAAACACTTTCACTGGCCTGTAAGTTCACCAGAGCTCGATCCCATAGAAATGAAGTGACACATGAAACAATTTTTTTGTCTGGGGAGCTCTTCTGCTGCCTGGGTGTGCAATTCAGCAAGTTTCTGGGTGTCTATTTTTGTGTTTCACCTGCTGTTCCACAAGTTTTGGCATTGAGATCCAGTAATTTTGAAAGTCAGTCAGTGTGTTCCAGTGGTCCATCATCCTCTTCAAATAAATCACACACAGATTTAGCCCTATGCACTACGCAGTTGTCATCCTGCAATGTGACAGTGGATGCAACTATTTTTTTTTTCTGGGGAACATATGTGTACTAATGTGTACTAAAATGGTAAATGGGGTGCACTTATATAGTGCCTTTTAACCTTAGTGGTATACACACACACACACACACATACACAGACACACACACCAATGGCAACAGAGCTGTTATGGAAGGCGCTAGCTGCTATCGTGAGCAACTTGGGGTTCAGTGTCTTGCCCAAGGACACTTTGGCATGTTTACGTATGTGGGCCGGGAATCAAACCGCCAACCCTACGATTAGTAGAGTGGACCACCTGATCCCCCCACTTATGTGTACCTTCTTGTCTAAATTTGTCAAAATTATTCATAAAAGGCTACATTAAAAGATATGCATACTGTTTCAATGGTTCTATGGTTGTGCAGAAAACGAGACATTTTGCAAGACAGTATGATTTCAACTGTTTATCCATAACACTGAAATGACCAGTATATAAACTTTTAAATATATGAGAAATTCTTATTGGTCCTTAGTCAAATATATTATAATATAATTACACTTAGAGGTCTACATACTTCACTTGTTCATTCAAAAGCTGCTAAAACGGTAAAAATCACAATCAGAAAAATCTAATTTATCTAGTATGTCTTATAGGATTACAATAAACCAAATAGAAGATCATTAAACCAATTTCTGGACATTATTACTCATTTCAGACTGATAGTTTTCTTATTCTGTTGGCAGATAATTTGACTTCTTTCTAGAAATAAATGCTTAAAATGAGCAAAATTATCTGCCAATAGAACAAGATTATTTCAAGCTTGAAATGAGTACAAATGACTTGAAACAGGTTTAATAATCGTATATTTAATTTATTTTAATCTTACAAAAGGAAATACTAGATCAACTTGACTATATTCAAGGTATTTCCACTTGCTAAGATGTCATTTTTTTCAGTGTATGCGTTGACTCCAGCTTCTTAACAAGCTGGTAAGAATGCTAGGATAAGAGTTTCCCTGTAGTGTACATGTGACAAAGTTTGTAAAAAAAAATTTCTTTATTTCTTTATTTTCATTGCACTTTACTATCCTTCCACTACCACACAGGAGAATTTGGCTATTTCCTCTGCTTTTCATTCTTCATTTTGCCCCCACTATTCCTCAAAGTTGCAGCCCAAGTATGGATAAATGGATAAACAAACAAACAAACAAACAAACAGACACACAAATAAATGCATAATTACAGTAAACACAATGCATACTGACTAGGACCCTGAATAGTAGAGGACAATTTGAGGATGTGGGTGGAAAAAATAGACTCGAGTGGCAGCTTGGGAGCCTTGGAGTCTGAGATCTGTAGTTTGCACACCTGAGGTGGGATATTGCAAGTGTGCGGACTGACAGAAGTTGGGGGTCAACCTCTAGGGAGGTTTCAATTCATAGTTCTGTGATTGCAATCGGCAGAAAGGAAGAAGTGAAAGTAAAATAATAAGTGAAAATATGTACTTTAATCAGCAAAGATTTTTCTGCATACTTAAATGATTTATAATCCCACTATTCTGTGTCACCCCGAAGAGGATGGTTCCACTCAGGTTTTCCTTGCTAATGAGTTTCTCATTAGGGATCTATATGTACATATAGATTTATGTAATGATACTGTGTGACAATGCCTATTGTTAAAAGTGCTATAGAAATCAAATTGAATTGAATTTAAACACTAAATATGTTGTTTATAGTTTAGCATAGCTTCTAATAATAAATGTATTATAATTTATTTATAAATGATATTATATTATAATCATTGTCATTTTATTTGGTCTTTTTTTAATCCTGTATATATCACCATGCACATTTCCTTGCACCAGCACACAGCTAATACCACTAATCAAGGAAATTATCAAGCCCTTTATTTTTGGAGAGAGAGAGAGAGAGAGAGAGAGAGAGAGAGAGAGAGAGAGAGAGAGAGAGAGAGTGACTGTAATGGCATTGCTTTTAAGGCAATTAGATGCACTCAATTCCTGGAAATATGTTCATTGTCTTACTTTGCTTTTCCATAGCCAAGAGAAAGAACAGCTTCAAAACATCAAACCTATATCTCAATTGCTTGTCAAAGTTACTGTATTTCAAACTCAGAGTGAGTTTAAAAAATAAATTTTAACAGTTAAAATAATCAGCAACTGATTTGAAACAGGGGTAATATAATTATGAAGTAAATCATGAAATCATGTGTGGATTGGATTTTTAACTCAGATTGACTGTGTATGTAGATGACACATCAGAAACAAGAGTGTCAACACTGGTCATTCTGGAACGAATCCTTATGAATATTAAAATGCTGCATTTATTTCAATACAAAAAAAAACACATTGTTAAAGAATTCAAATACCTCATACCTCAGTCAGATTTCTGTCTGCTTTTATGAGAATTTAATCTGTCCTTTATATGGAACATGAACCCACTTTTGCAAAATGAATCATGGGAGGTGATGGAGAGAAACATAAAAAGATTAACACACGGCGAAGACTAATTATGGACTAAGAATGGGGTCAGAGAGAGGTTGCATCTGATCTGGTTAAACTATGAGTGGGATGAAGTAATTGCCTTAGTCAGTTCTTCCAGCTCCCACTGTCCAATTCCTTACTTGCAACCATATATTTTAGTTTTGCTTTTCTTCTGTGGTGTTTTATTATGTGGACCAACCTACATAGGTTTCTTCATATCTTCATAATAATGTCAGACAAGTGCATACTGGAAGGATGCATCTTTAGTACAGTGAATCATTAATTCATCCTTACACACTGGTCAAGGTGAGCAAAGTCAAGTCTATTCATATTTACGGAACAGCAAACCAGCCAACATATCACTGAGCAGTATTTTCTTAAACCAGTCTACTTAAGCATGTGTCTGTGGCGCAACACCAGTAAATTTATTATTAACAATAAATTATTTCTTGTCTCTAGTTTTTTCTTTCCCTTTTTTACACTTTGAAGGTTGAGATTTATCAGGGGAATTTGGGGGGCATAACTACAGACTAGGTGCTGGATGAGCCATCTGTTCAACAAGCAACACAACAACAACAAAAACAGCTAGCTTTTTTTGACACACAAATAAATTCGTATTAGCAACCGTATGAGCCTGTCACTAATTAATTTCATTTAATATTTTTAAATTGATTTCTGTCTATCTACCTTTAGGTTAACATATTGAAACATATTGGTCATGATGATACAGGTGTTGCTGCTCACAGTCTCTGGTTCCAGCCTGAACTCCAGTTACTCTCTGAGTTTCACATGTTATCCTTAAGTCCTCCGAGTTTGCTGGTTTCCTCTTATGTCACAAAAATATTCCAGTAGTTGGACTGGCAATGCTAAATTACCTTTAGGTGTGAATGTGTGTGCACATGGTGCCCCACAGTGGGTTAGTGTTCCATCCAGGGTGTATTCCCACCTAGACTAGTTAGTGAAGTTACTGAAGGTGTATGAATGAATTGTCATGACACAATTTACTAACAGACATGCAAACCTGCATTGCAGATAATTCTCTGAGTTGACTTGGTAATGGATTCACTTCCCCAAAGCACAATATAACCATCCTATTGTCTTTTGTTTTGCCATTTCCTCCCTGCATATAATAATAATAATAATAATAATAACACTAATAATAATAACAACCCAAATGCACCTCTAATTTATAACATGCATGTGGATTTTGGATGTATAGTAAAAGTTTTTGTTCCCAATAGTTTTTAAATGGGAGACTCATTTCTATACATATTGAAATAAACTGTAAAATACAATACACTATGAGTGAATCTTTTTGAGCATAAAGTACAAAAGAATACAAATAAAAATGGACACAAATGGAAAAGAAGCTATGTTAGACTCGTGAGTACTTTCTAAATCATTTAGATTACTTGTTGTTTTACTTTTATTTGCACAGTACTAGATACACAGAGCAACTGCCAGGCTCTAACTTCATATAAGTATAAATAAAAAATATATAAAATTCCAATAAAATAGAATAAAATGTCCTAGAATAAAACTTTATTAAATGCTGATAAATAAAACTGGAGCTTGTGATCTGAGTTATTGGTTTGGCAAAATCGTAAGTTAATAGAGTAGCTTGTCAAAGACTCTTTAAATGGGAGATTGGGCAAATACAGGGTCCATTTTATGTTTGAGAACACCAAAGGAAAAATCCCTCAATTTATAACCAGAATTCACATTTTAATAACATAGGAGTAGACATTTTAATATGAATAACATGGTTGTGTATCCTAAATTGGCTTAACACTTGTAAAAGTTACAGAATGTACAGGATATCTGAAAACAAAATAAGCACAGAAAGAAGAAGACAAGACAAACATACATTTTTTTGGTCCATTCAACTACAGCCACAGGAATAAACTGTTTCAATTCAATTTGCATGATGGCACTGAGAGATAGAAAAGAAACTAGAAATAATGATAATTAATCTAAAATAATCTGAACTGCTTCTGAATAGAAGAAGAAAATTAAAATGTGTGCAGGAATAATAATTGGCTTGTGTATGCCAAGTATTATATAACCAGCAGGATGTCTCCAGAGTACAGCATTCAACCTTATTAAACAAGGCCTTCATGGCCTGAATTTATTGTATTAGAAGATGGAAAACGCAAATTTCTGTATGGCCATAGACCTTCAGGAGCTGTGTTTGACACATCTACCCTACAGAGTGAAAGTGAGCCTGTACTTGTTATTCTGCATACATTTATATAGTTCAAGCTGCCTCACCCACATATAATATTTGTTTTTAATTCACACAGCAGTGTTTAAGATTAACATCATCCATGTGGATTAATGATTATTGTAAAATGATCATGAAGAGAGTCATTGTCAAAAAGGAAGTGTGGAGGGAGGAAGAAAGAAAGAGAACTATAAAGTGAGAGAGATTACAAAAGCTTTTTAACCGACACAGGGGAAACATTCCCTGACAATACTTTTTCAGCTGAAGGAGAGAAACTCCATTTTTATTTATACATCTGAAGATTGACTTTGTTAGATGTGGTTTCCTGACTAAGTCCGCCTTTCTTTCCTATTGAATTATTTTTGTAGACTCAAGAGTAGAGCTAAATCTTTTATGATAAAAACCTTTTAGAAGTTATCCATAAGATGTCATCCTTCTGAGACATATCTAGAAGAAAATAATAGACAAAAATGTCCATAAACACTGACAGTAAATAGTAAATACTGTTTAATCATTTCTGCCTTCAAATGAGAACAATACCTTTTCAGGGATAGAATCTTTGCAGCTTCAAGTCCAGCTTCATTCTTCACATATGCATCATAAGCACCACCATCACAAACATCTACTTTACACAGCACAAAACAGCACAGCTGCTTTGGTGATTCTCCATTTTTTAATATCTTGTATGGGGGCCTATATTCCTTTGCTAAATGCCTAACTAATCACGTTTAATGCAAATAGACTTGTGCTTTGGCTTAGAGATTGCTGTTTGTGTTTAAAATAATTTAAAGGAAGCTTTTAAATCTGATTATATAAATCCAGTGTGGATGTGTTCATATCCTGGCTGATGTTAATATATATATATTAACCCTTACAGCAGCAGCAGGGGGGGGGGGGGAGGGGGTTGGGGGGGGGGATGTGTGTCATTAGAACTGGCTAGCATGGCTTATGAAATACAGTGTGCTTAGGTGTGTAAGCACACTGTGTGCAATTCATGTTTCATTTAGAATGAAAATATTCTCGGTGACCTGTTCGCAATAAAATTTATAAAGTGCCACATTTTTATTGCTACTTTAAATTCTTTCTCCTCTCCATCTAATTTAGTCATACTGCCTATCTGAGTAAATGGAATACTGTCAAGTGAATATATTTCTCACTGAAAAAGTATTTAAGCTTAAATAGTAAGTCAGTATCCTATGAGCATTCATTCTTGTAGCTAGTGGTGCCTGCCCAGATGCTCACCTTCCTTCAACTGTGATTTTTCAGCATTCGGCTCCTTTCCACAGCCAGCAATCAGCAGCAATATGTTCTCAGTACAACATGAAACATGTGTTGAGTTCGACAAACTACGGCTCAATTAGTGCTTCAGTCACAAAACTGCAAAATAATTTAAGGTGTCAAGAGGAACAATCTCAGAAAGCATTACCTCATGTCAGTCCGGTGCATCGGAAGAGTGAAATAATAGTTGCAATAGCTCAAACTGACTGGGTCCTAACAAACACCTGTCCCTGTTCTTTCTTTCAATGGTGTCGGGATGTTTACCTTTATAGGGAACTCTCAATGTTTTTGATCAAATCTCACATCTCTATAGTAAGGCTAATTATGGGTCACCATTTTTAGTTCCACTCAGAATCTTCTGATAAGGTTGATAAGGTGTCAAGGTTAGATATAAAATCAATCAATCAATCAAACAAACAAACATACAAACAAACATTAATAATGGCTGACCTGCACTGTTTATTTGACATTCATTTGCTCAGAATCCATTGGCAAAAGCACATATGTGACCAAGCACCAAATGTTAAATGAACTGGAAGTTTGAGAGGTTAATGGTTGCTGTTTCAATTTAGGAGATCAGAGCAGTTTATTCAAACAAATGGAAATTGTAATTTGAAAATGGACAATTCTATAACCACCACATGCAGTAATGATCAGTCAAAATTCTTATTAAGAACCTGTCACATAGATCAGTACTTAGTCTAATAAAAGACAAATGACGACAAAACGCTGAATCTTAAGTTCACGGGATCGCCCTTGGAGTGACGTTTTAAACCTGTAGTGACGTAGCCTAAAGAGTAGTAGGCTATGAGTAAAAAACCTGCGGGGCATTCAAGCAGAGCTACTCCCTAAACCGTGAGAGCAACATGACGCACAGAGCAGTGTAAGATATCCAGGAGTATGCGCGTTTCAAGCATGCAGCAATAGCCTAGAGACGTCTGTCATACAGTATTGGATATATATGAGGTATGCCCTTGCATTAAAGAGGATGAGGACGACTTGTTTCTGCACCGAGCGCGTGAGAGAGTGAAGACGAGCACTGCGCTGGCGAGCAATTTGCCGAGTTGGTCAAGAGGTGCGCAAGCATCTAAAAGAGCGGTTCTAAAAAAAAGGTTTTCCTTTTTTTTAAAAAAAATATTTTTTAAAACGTGGACCGTAACGAGAATTGGAAGAGAAACAGATACCGATATCTAGGCTACTAAATCAGTTTAAGTTACTTGTCATTTTTTTCCCCCCAACATCGCAGTTTGTCCGATGCCGCACCTGAACTTTTTTCTCTGAGCGTTTCTCTGCACATGAAGGCTGAGTCCTCTGCGAGGTCCTGTTGCGACGGTGGCATCAGATCGATTTTTCCTCCTATATGTAAGGGATTAAAAAAAATACCTTTCACCGTTTCCTTCGTGCATTGCGACGATGCTGCACTGAGTCGGTATGGGATTTCGTCTGTAACACGTTTCCAGTGGCCAGATAGAGCACGGACATGCAGCTCGTGCGGGCGGCTTGCGCGCTCGCGGCCGCGGCTTCGGCCCTTCTCCTTATTCTCGTCTTTCACGCGCGCTCTCTGCGAGAAGGTAAATTACACTGGCACGCGCAAATGATTTATAAACTACATACTGTAGTCTAACTCTACTCTTAGACTACAATATATGCACGTGATCAGTGCTAAACATATAGGTCTATGGTTAACACATCATCTGTATTAAAGTATGATATTGCACATTTTCTCGTTCTTCAATTTACTGAAATTTTGAAGGATAGAATGCAAGTAGTTTCTGTTAATGTAATATTGCTCATGGGCCATTGCAGAACACTGCCCTTACTGTATCAGTCTTGGTAGAAGCAGGATGGAGATCATCAAGAAACAGCTGCGATGCTGTAGATGTTTCATTGTAATACTTAACAGTGTTTAGGTTAGTGAATATAATGCCAAACACTCTAATTAAAACTAAGTACACTGTTTTAAGACATCCTCAATAATGCAATAGTCATAACGTTTTCACCCGACTGTAGTGTGGAAATTACATTCGTACTAAATGGTAGATCTTATGGAATACATCTGTACTCTGCTGTACAAGTATTTCCCAGGGGAATATGCATTTTGAAAGATTATAGACTTCTGATGCTAGGGTACAGACATGAGAAATTGTTGATCAAAGTAAGATGCCCATGTTCTGCCATGTGCATGGCATGGAATATTGCCTGTTATTATATGCATTAATATTAGATGTTTATTATAGGTCTTCAGGAAGACCATCCAGTGACTCCTACCTTATTCAGCCCACCCAACCTAATAAACACTGACATGGCAAAAACAGCTGACCTTGAGTTGCCCCTTTCATTATAATAACTGGTGAATTAGTCAGAAAGCTGTACTGGTGATAATGTTGATCAGACCTTAGAATGACCACTGACACTGATTCTGTCTGCAAGGCATAAGTGAACATACAGGCTTGTGCTGGCTTGCTGCCATGGTAAAAACACCACCTGTAGGCTTGGTTACCACAGTAACAGGGCAGTTATTGAATATAATTGGGCAATGCAAAGCTTTGATTTTCAAAAAATCAGAAAACACAAACGGTGAGTTCCAACATAGTAATATTTAGCATCTGCCAAAGCACTTCTCATTTTGTTCACACTGAGTGATGCTGGGTGGTGGAACTGGCATGCTTGCTTGCCAAGCCTGGAGTGTAGCTCACATTGTTCAAAGCCCTTATTTATTTATAAAGTCATGTTGGTTTGTTAAATGTGTTAATTCACCCAATTAATTATTTCAGATAGAAATATTCAGATGCCATTAAATCTGTTAATTATTTTGGTCATTTCTACACCTAAAATTGCTGTCTGTTTACTGGAAATTATCTATGGACTTGTGAAGTAATAAATATCTGCTTGATCATGGACCAAATTAGCTACATTGTACGCTGTACATTTGTTGGTCTCACTTGTGGATTTGTGCATGTATTCCAACATTTGGGCAATAATACTTCCATACTACATGTATAGTCAAACCTTCGCTCCTAGTTTTCAAAAACAAGTACTAGTTCAAGAATTTTGAGAATAATTATTTAAACGAAGTAGGATATTAAATTATATATGAGACATTTGGATGCGTTCTGCCTTTATTGGTGTGGCCCATGATGGATCACTCCAACAACCACATTTTAATTCACCAAATAAAGATACATTTAAATGAAAATAATGTACCTTCTTAAATATGTTAAACATATTGCTAAGGCAGTGTTTTACAGGACCCTGCTTAAATCCTGGATATGTAGACATTCTGTAACATAGTAATAGAATAAAAATATTGACAAGGAAAACCAGTTTCAAGCTGAACTACAAGTGGTGCTCAATAATTAGGACTGCAGTATTTATTTAATTACATATGTTCTAATGTGAACCAGGAAATTCAAACAATTGGTACTACAAACTTGCAAACAGCAATTCATTTCAATTCAAATTTGTTTGTATATGATTTTTAATGGTGCATTGTCACAAAACAGCTTTGTAGAAATCTGGATTACAGATTACCTAAAAATAAATAAATAAATGAATAAACAGGATATCAGTGCAAATCAAGAAAAGATGAAATGCAAATGTTACATGAATACTCTGGCATGTAGTAAGGTAATAAATAAATACAGGATTACATCCACAAATACGCTGTCAATAAATACAAGTTTACAAATTTGAAACATTGACAGTATGGAACACAACAGCTGTAAATGAGCATTGCAAATTTGTTTCTAGTTAACAGTTGGTTAAAATGACACAGCTTATACACTCAGTAAAATAACTACAGACTTCTAAATAGCCAGTAGGAGCTGAAAGTGGAATTACTAAACAGCGGGCTCCTTGAGTTAATGTCTTTAAGAAGGAAATATTTTTATTACTGTCCAGAATTTATGCTTGTGGTGTCAGTTATGTGAACATTATCTGATATAAATTATATCATAGGATGTCCTGTGCAAGTTGGCATTAGACAATTCCTGGACCAAGTACATTGTCTCCGCTGTAGCCATGTAGAGAGACAACAACCAGCAGCTGAAAACCTCTAATATCCATAAATGTAGGAGCTGCTGGAGGACTCCAGAGGCTGCAGCTCCCAGGGGTAAAGGCATAAAATTTGAAAATTTTATATATACTGTGCAAAAGTCTTCACATTCAAATAAATGCTATAGAGCAAAGATGCCTTCAAAAATAATGAAATGAAATGTTTCTATATTTGAAAAATACTATGAAGAGAACTAAACAGTAATAAATTAATAAATTAAAGTCAATATTTGGTGTGACGACCCTTTGCTTTGAAACAAAAAATAATTGTAGTCTCAGGTAGAATTAGTGCAGTTTTAAAAGGAGATGAGGAGCTGGTAAGTTTTACTGAGCATCTTGAGGAACCAACCACAGTTCTTCTGGAGACGGTTGCACTTGCTTTTGTTTTTGCAGCAAAACTCAGCAGCCTTCATTATGTTTATTTTTGTCTGAAAAGTGGTCTCTTATGTAATATGCTGCTTTCTTTACTTACATACAACCATTTTTCTGTAACATTTAATTTTGCACTGGCAAACTAATGTTTGGAAATCTAAAATGTTTTTGTAAAACTAAAATGTTACACAGTTGATCATATCTAGTACTTTTAAATTAGCTCAAAAAGACACCTGACATATTATTGAGTAAGTTTTTAAAAATAAGAAATGTTTCAGCTGTCAAGTTTTTACCATGCAGTAAGACTGATTGCACAGAGCAGAAAACCTGGCAGAAACATAGAGGCTTGGCCCAACTGGTTTGGCACTAGTGCCAGTGACTGGCTAATGAACGTTGCATGCTCTAGAGAGCAGCTGGCATCTTCATTTCCATCACCAGCTAGTCTTACTCATCCCCAGAGAATAGAGAGAAGATGCAGGGAGGATGGGGGATTGAGAGCTACTGTTTTGCACTGCGTAGATTGTTTTCTCAATTTAAGGCTCTGGCAGATGAAATTAGAACATTTAGATGCTTATTTCCTTATATAAATAAAACCCCCAGGAGACATAGTTGACTAAATGGATAAGAATTTATTATCAACAATAAAAATTACTGATTTTTTTGGCTGATTAAATGGTTGTTGGTTGATTCAACAGGATTATGAACCTAGTGGTTCAGTAAATTGAATTGTATGTCAATGAAAATAAAAACACAGAATAATGTGAAATAATATATTTATACCAAGCTTTAACCCATTATGTAGTATGCTTATATGATTTATAATCACATTGGAATGCTGATAACATAGTGGTGCATTCTTCAGTGCCCATTCTTGATCCCCTGATGGTAGATTCACTTTTCACTCCATCACTTTTCTGACAGAGTGTAAAGGATGGGTTTTGAATTTCAGATCAGGAGAGGCAGCACACTCTCCTGCTCTGAGGTGCGTGGTTGGCAGCTCTTTCATCCCTAAAACGCTGGGCTGAGGTATGCAAGAGATTTAGGAAAAAGAACTCTGTGAGATCTCACACACAGCAGACATTTTACTGTCACAAAGGTCATTCACTCAGACAGAGATTACTTATCCATCTAGAACTAGGCTACTTACACTCTAAAAAACCCTGGGTTTAGCCCAATGGCTGGATAAATATAGGACAGAACACATTTTGGGCTAAACTAACCCATCAAGTTGGGTTGTTAATTTTAACCCAGAAAATGTGTTGTTTTTCAAACCAAAGGATGGTTTAATTTTTACAAAAACGCTTGTTAACTTTATTTTATAAATGGGTTAAAATTTTTACCCATTTGAAAATGTCAAATCTACCACATTATAAACAAATATATCTACATCGTATCTCCTTCATTTATGCACAAGAAGGTGTTCAGAAATGTATTGCTAGAGCTGCTAAAGTGGTGTGTATATATAGACTTTGAAGTAAATGACTCAAAGGAGACGTTTAAAACATCCAGAAAACTAAGTAACCAACTTACGATCCTGTGGGCATTGCAAACAAGTAAGCCAAAGTTATCGAAGATAGCGGTGCATTTCGTGTCATGTAAACTGGACTATTATCTAGCTTTTTCTAGTGTACAGTATTGCTTTTATGGATAAATATATTGATAAGAACCTTCACTCAATCATGTGTCAATTTTTAACACACCTGCATGTCTAGTTAAGGACAACACATTCAGTGTGTTACTGCATTTAACACATTCTCTGTGTTAAACATTTCCACACAAAGATGTGTTAAAAAATAACACAAAATAACACAGTTGTGTTGTTTATACTTTTTTCCTCACAATTATCCTACAATGCAATTTGTTTGTATGCTAAAATTCTACTAAAATGCTCCCAAAATAAACAAACAAGTGCATGAAATTCAGGTGACATTTATTAAAATCATTGAAATATTTGCAGATATAAGAAGTGGAGTTGATGCATCTTCTTACAAATCTCCCTGCCGTCTGGGAAGACAGGAGTTCCATTCCCTTCCATTTGAAAAGCTGTAAAAGAGCATAAAGAGTGTTGGTTAGTTGTTAGCTACAAAATATGGACAAATGCCTTTGGGCTTTAACTGAGAAATTGTGTTACAGAATCCCAAATTGTGTAACTTTGGAAAATTGACCTCCACTCACCTAATGAACAAAGTGGCGCTGTAGACTCACCAGGAAAATCTAGCTAACTTGCGAATATTTATTTTCCAGCCTTTAGCACCTCACCGCCAATTTTTTTGCACAACCTAATTAATTTAACCAACATTACAGAGATAGTGGCAAGCATTACAACTTAAACCCCATCCTCTCTTTTTGTCATGTTAACCTTGTGAAGAACTTTTGGCCTCAACATTACTGAGCTAGATAAGTTCCGTTAGTCACTGACTGTCTGCACCTGTTAACCAGCATTAACATTCACCGAATACATGAAGAAACACGGCCCTAACCCATCCTCCTAACGCTAATTACTACAGCTTGCCTTGTCCAAAACACTTGCTAAATTTATTTAACAGGTTTGAATGATGATGTCAGCAGCACAGTCTGCAACATGATTGGACAATAATTTATCACATGTTGTGTTGGTCACTCGTGTGAAATTGTTTTCTTTTTTCAACACATTTACTGGATAATTTAACGCAACGTGTTGAAATAGTAATAACACAAAATGTGTGTAGGATATTAACGCATCCTTTCTGAGTTTGTTTCTCCAAATAAATCTAACAGTCTGTCCATGTGAAAACCGCTACCTCCACCTGAGGCAAATTCAAACTGATTTGACTCAAGGAGCTGGACAGATGTGTCGGGGTGGGGGAGAGGTGCATTGAGTCAACTGTCAGTGAAAATGACCCACCCAGTGGTTGGGTTACAAAAAACTACCGAAAAACTACCCAAGAATGAGAAAATAACCCAATTAAATGACCCAAAAGGTTCAACCCAGCGTTTGGGTAGAAAATATAACCCAGCATTTTTTTAGAGTGTAGCATGCCTAAGTGTAATTCTATGAAAGTTTCTTGTGCTATTGTCAAACTGAGGCTAGTGACCTGACAGAGAAAAAGAAATGTTTCTTTCAAATCATTCTGATGCTTGTTTGTGTAAGTTATCTTACACTAGTGGGAAGAAGAGGTAGAGTAAACTGAGTAGTGGGCCCCAGGGAAAGAAAGCGAGGTGGCTGTTGTGTTTGTCCTACGACGCAGGCCAGGCTTGAGCCGAATGAATGCACAAAGTATTAAAGAAGGAGTGCTTGAAGTCTGAATTGATTCAACACAGGACCATGCTTCACTGGCAGCATGTTGATGAAGCTCCATGAATGGCTCCATGGACTCCAGCACCCTTTAGGCCTCTGTCATTAGGGCCTATTTTGGTCTGAGATTACCGAAGGATGCCAGCGATTTTCATTATGAGGCTGAATTTTTTACCATCTATGATGCTGTCAGAAATGGAGAGAAAATAGGTTGCTGTTTTACTAATGTAATGTTTGAACCCGTAGGGGATTTTCAGAAAAACCTTGAGACCTTGATGGCAGAGTGACATCAAGTCTTGTCTGTATCAAACCATATGTTGCATCCCACAGCAACATCAACATTATAGCTTCATCAGCGATAAAGCCTCATACACCAAATACAGGAACAAAATAATTATGTACAGAAACACAGGCAAATGTTGAAATGTAATTCCACCCATTCATAGAGATCAGATACTTGCGACAAATTGTTCTCCTGCTTCTTATGGGAACACTAAGAAAGTGATACATTTTTAGTTTTGCCAGTATTACTGGTTATCAAACCATGCAATACAGTGTTGGTTTCCTCAGCTAAAGTAGCACAGTCAGATTGTTTTCTGCTTTTGTCTTCAATTTCAGAATGCATGTTTTGGTGCCATAAAAGGTTTTTAAAGGGCCTTATAGTTTCTCTTCACATTTACATTTTCAAAACTAACCTGAAAATATTTAATCCAGATCTTATGTCTCCCCCTGTGTCTTAGGTTTAGAAAATGGGTAAAATGAAGGTGTAGGAAACGGATAAAATGTCAAAACTGTCTCCAAACCTTTGAGATGTTACCTGTTACCTGATTTTGCAAGTAACCTACTCTATGGTCAATCACTGTACCTGTGCCCAGTTGCAGTTTCTTATCCAAAGGGGGGTTTAATGAAGACTTTAGATCAGCTTTAATGTGCATACTACTACTACTACTACTACTACTACTACCACTACTATTATTACTACAACAACAACAACAACAACAACTAGTAATAATAATAATAATAATAAAATAAAATATTTTATATTAATTATTATACAGTATTAGTCTGACTATTAGTCTTACATCAGATTAGCAAATAGAGCCAAGAATAGATGTATTTGTGTACTGGTGGAATGCATAATTATCACTATCATTGAGACTTTAGCAGGGATTGTTAAGAAGACACAGTTATAGATAATAATATGTAAAGCTGAAGCTGCTGCTGGCTTGGGAATTTCTAGAGTGAAAACTTCCTGACAATCTGTTCAGTTGAAACATTTTTATCCACTGCAATAAAAAAGTCACTGAAACTGCACTGCATTTGATTTTTTTTATTGCTTGATATGTGTAATCTAGCAGATACTGGAGCACTGTAGTGTGATGCTAAAATGTCAAGGGCACTCAATGTTTTCGGGAGAACAGTACAATAACTTTGAGAACTTTTGTGAGGAAGAGCAGAAAAGTGTGGGTGGTGGGAGTGGAGAGGTGGTGAATGAAAAAGAGAGACTCAAATCACTGTTGAAAATCTTCCAGTAATCACTAAAGTGCTCAAGCAACTCAACGGGGTGAAATAGATTGGCATGAAAGTACGTTCAGATTTTATGATGAGCGGCTTGCAAAAAAGGGCAGTTTTTTATGGCATCTTTGACAAGCCCTGACATATTTCTTCTGCAACTTTTGCTTTAAATGTAGCTTGAAATACAGGGTGTAATAAGGAATGCTTTACAAAGCATTTGCACTCAGTGAGGCAGAGAAAGAGGGTGGGGAGAGGATGTAGAGAGATATTTGCCTGTGGGGCAGAGGGAGATCTTCAAATTTTTTTTATGTATTAAGAAGTTTATAAAAACTGATCACCCATACATACTTAGTTACCAATATATTTGTCCACTTCTCAAAAGTCTTATATCTTCAGAGCTGGTGTGAGTGTGTTCTTGGGATTTTGGTAGAACATGATAAGGAAAATTATATTGTGGGAATGAATTTGTAAGTTGAACAGATGTCAGCAAGGTTACAGCAGGACTCTTGCTGAGAATGAAACCACTGCTGAGTCAGAACAATATTAGTGTCTCAATGTACCATCTACCAAGCTAATGAAATATCTAGTGTGATTTGTTTGGAACAGGCTCATTCTTTTTTGTAATTTGTTTTCGCGCATTTATCTATCTGGCAAAATGTATTGGATTGGATTAAGCAGCAACATCTATTATTTTTTTAGACTCCTTATTCAATGGTTGCTTGTTTGTATTATTGGACTAGTTCATTGGAATATTGTAGAAAGGGTACATGTATAGTCTCTAGGACCATAAATTTAGCCCATAAAACAAACAGATTGTACTTTTAAAGTCTTAAATATTATAACCTATTACATTATGCCCTAAAAAAGCTGAAAGGGCTTGGATTTTAAAATGATTGACTGCAAAAAGCAAGCAGAACCTTAATAAACTTAGCAAACAGGACCATCCTTAACCATGTGTACCATTCTTAAACTAACCAGCCATTCCTAACAGGGCCATATATACACGTATAAATGTATGGATCTAAACACAATGCGACATCACAAGTTTTAACTGAACTTAATTCTGAATGTAATTCTGAAAAAAAGGATATAAAAAATAGAAATTTTACCATGCCTTTTGTCTCCTTGCAGGTCAGCTGGCAGCAGGCACATGTGAAATAGTCACACTAGACCGAGACAGCAGTCAGCCAAGGAGGACCATCGCACGGCAGACAGCCAGGTGTGCCTGCAGGAAAGGCCAGATTGCCGGCACAACCAGAGCCAGCCCGGCGTGTGTAGACGGTAAGAGCCAGGCGGCATTCATCCAAGCATTCGTGCCACTGTATCTGAGCCCAGTGGAGCATACCAGAGTAGTGTCTGATCCTAGAGATTATGCTGTCTGCTCACCAAAAGACTGTGCATAGCATTACTCATTGGATTATGACTATTGCTATGAATTTCATGAGGCCACCTGTGCAGGATTTCAGTCAAGGTGCTGGATGCTTGGGAAACCGGGATGTTGTGGGGCTGGGATTTAAATTGTGATCTGAAGGGCTTGTACTTGTATGTCTTTTAGACATCACATTTGGAGGAATTAAATGCAACATGATGTTTTTAAACTGCTTTTCATGTTTTAAGAACTCTCTTATTATTCTCACACAGATCAAATTTCATGGAGGTAATCTCATATTAACCACATATTGTTCATTCATCTGGCTTCTTCTGTGTCTTTCATCATGACAGGGTGAAGGTATTGATTTCTGTGCAGGAGGGAGGGGGGAGGGGGGAGGGAATGGATAGACACTATTGTCAAACAACCGCAGTAGCTTGCAGCCTGATTGCTAGCCTTTTGATCTCCTCACTAGTTTAAATGATAGCTCTTCAGAGTGACTGAAGAAAATACACTGTTTATCTGAGTGTCCTTTGACTCCCATCCTTGTGAAAAGTCAGTTAATCAGAAGGACTTTGAAGTCAAAAGAAGAGAAGATACCTCTGTTTGCCATTGTGCCAGGCCTTTCTGACAGGTTCAGTCAAGCGATTGCTGGCAGCATGTAAACATGCCTTGCTGTTCGAAAGTGAGCTATTTTTCAGTCACACATGAAGGGAGTATGATAGGAACGCCAAAGGCCCTCAGTATCCACCAAGGCATAGTTAAAGAAGATGATGATTAGACTGTTGGTCAACAAACACAAATACTGCCAAAGGCCAACTTATATTACCTTTGGTTCAGTAGTATACTGCGAAATGCATGAACATTAATAATACTCTTCACTTTTAGGCACCCAAGGTACTTTGAAATATGGTGTTGATTTTATTTAGCTCAGAGACATAGCCAGCATGAAAATAAACATTTTTTTTGCTCTTTTATTGAAGACACCAATAAAATATACAGCCACAGATAAACTAAAATAAAGAAGAGATTTAAAGAACATGATTAGTCATATACTGGTATGAGGTATAGTTCTAGCACAGTTCATAGGTAGTTAGAAGATACAGTGTTTATATTGTGTGAGTTAATTCAAGAATAACAAGAAAATGGTTTCTTATTACTGAATTTGCATTTGAATGACATTTCACTAGTTGAAGCTATGTTAACCAGTAGCAAATTCTAATTACTTATTTATCTAATATATTTATATAGGATTTAAAGTACATATTGAAATTTATACAGTGCTGTGAAAAAGTATTTACCCCATCCTGATTTCGTCTGTTTTTGTGTATATATCTCATACTAAATTGTTTCAGAAATTAAAACAAAATCTAAGATAAAACAAAGGCAACCTGAGTAAACACAAAATACAGTTTTTAAATGATGCTAAATTGGCTACATTTTATTGAAGTTGAAGTTATCCAATACCAATTGGACCGATGTGAAATTGTATTTGCCCCCGTAGTTACTAATTCCCCAAATCTATGGAACTGCATTCATAATGGGGTTCAGCTGGACTAGACACAACCAGGCCTGATTACTGCAAACCCTGTTCAATCAAATCAACTTTTTCAACAGTATGAAGTTGGTTAAAAGGTCTTACCCAGGGTTTAAACTGGAATTTGGCAGATAAGGGAACTCTTGACATAAAACGGGGGTGGCGGGTCGGACTCGGCAGCTTACCTGCTCTGACCTGCGGCACTGTTGCTGTTCTGGACTGTGGCACTGCCCTGACCCTTGCTTATCTTTGATTTTGAGCAGCTGTTCATTCTAAAAACAAATGCAAAGTTTATATTAGACATTAAACAGAATTACAGTAAAAAGAAAATGCAGTACAGGCCTATACTATATTTGATATATCTCTTGAACATATTTTTACGATGTTGCTTTTTAATAATTTATTTAATTGGTGTACACTGTTATTGTATAGTAACAATCACAACGAATATAACTGAATATAATCAGTCAGCAGCAAATTCCGCTTTGCTCCCCTTCTGTCCATCTCTGTAAGATACATTAAGTTGTAATGATCAATTAGTTTGTGTGTTAATAGTGTGGTATTGTTTGCAAGTTAAAGAGAGGATTATCATCTTTATTATTTAAATGCTCTGTTCAGCTGTCTAAATTAAATTCACTAGCTTATGTAGGCTACAGCAATGGACTTAATCACACAAGCTAATGTTACGCCATGCAAACCAACCAGCTAGCTAGTTCCATTTAAACATAATTTAATAAACAAACTTGAACATTATCAGGGTAAATACGGCACCCAGGCCTGTCGAAGGTGGGGTGTGAGGCCCTGCTAATTTACGTATTGAAGTATGACAGTATATGTTACGATTCAATATTTTAGGTATAATATAGCTTACATTTCAATTAGAAACATGTTGGGTCAAAAAAAGTCATAAAATAACTACAGTATTGCAGGCCAGGTGCGAGGCCCTGTGCGGTCGCACACTTGGCACAGCCCATGATGTGATGGCTCTGACGGCACCACACCGTAACTTGTACATAAGATTATCGGATTTATTATAAAAAGTTTGGTTAGGTGGACACAGTAAACATACCTTGCTATCGCGGTTAAAATGAACTTAGTAGATTTGTGAGTTTGTGCTTCCATAGCCTGCCTTGATGCGCGGGTTTCTGAGCTTCTTCCACTACTAACGACAGCGGGCAATAACTGGGACACCCTTTTAAAAAAAGCAGAAACACGACTGGCTCCTGAATTGACAGCGACAGCAAATATGGTTCAGACTACAAGTAAAACGAAAAGATGGGGGTCAAATCACATTTTATTTGTTATTATATTGGTTGTTTTTCCCCTCCTCTGACTTTGAAAGAAATTGAAATTGAACAAAATTCCAGAAATGATGAGGTGATATTTCAAGCTGATTGAAATACATCAGTCTGGGAAGGGTTACAAACATTTTCAAAGGCTCTGAGACTCCAAAGAACCACAATGAGAGCCATTATCTCCAAATGGAAAAAGTAGTGAACCTTCCCAGAAGTGGCCGACCTTCCAAATGTCCTCCAAGAGCGCAGCAACTACTCATCCAGCAAGTTACAAAAGAGCCAAGGACACCATCAAAGGAACTACAGGCCTCTATTGCATCAATAAAGGCCACTGTTCATGACTCCACTATCAGAAAGACATGGGGCAATAATGGCATCCCTGGAAGAGTGGCGAGGCGAAAACACAGAAAACCCACTGCTAACCCAGAAGAATGCTAATCCATTAAGTCTCCACAGCATCTCCATGAAGCTTGTCAGCAGATGGAAGCATGAAGTGCTCTAAAATCTCCTAATAGATGCTACTTTGACTCTCAACTTGAGAAAACACAGTGGTCCAACACCAGCAGATGACATGGCACCCCAAATCATCACTGACTGTGGAAACCTCACAGTGGACTTAAAGCCACTTGGATTCTGTGCCTCTCCACTCTTCCTCTAGAGTCTGGGACCTTGATTTCCAAATGAAATGCACAATTTACTTTCATCTTCCCCATGATTGTGGTTGTGTTTACTAAACCAGACTGAGAGATTAAAGGCTCAGGAAACCTTTGCAGGTGTTTTGAGTTAATTAGCTGATTAGAGCTCTTCTCAGGTCAACATTTCTGTATTATAAATTCTTTATTCTAATATTTTGAGATACTGGATTTTTGATTTCCATGAGCTGTAAGCTGTAATGATCAAGATTAAAACAAAAAAGGCTTGAAATATTTCACTTTCTGTGTAATGAAACTAGAATATATGAAAGTTCCACTTTTTGAATTAAATTACAGAAAATATATAACTTTTCCAAGATATTCTAATTTCTTAAGATGCACCTGTATATTTACATGTCTTTTGTAAAACCGATGAATGAATTTATATGATATTTCTTATACTTGCAAGAATAAAGTTTTTACTTTTTTCCCAGAGCACATTATTATTAAACCCATTCCTGTATATGGAGTAATTTTGAGATCATTTAATCATGAGCACAGAGTATCTTACATTTGGAATGAACTACTTCAGTATTTGCATTGTGACTGTTCTAAGTCAATCTCAATTTAGACAAAATGTGCAGAGGGAGTTTGTCCTCAGCCACACAAGAGTATCATGTTTACTCATCAATAACTTAAAAAAAAATCAGTTAGATGGCAACCTTCAAAATACTGAAAGCTGTGTCCATGACGGGGTGGCAGATGTTAAAATAACAGAGTGACTTAATTTGAAAACCAGTCTTACAGTTCCTTATGATGTCTCAGCTTCACAGTTGCTTGATCTCTTGGTCTCAGCTTTTACAGCTTTTTCAGCAGAAAGACTACTTTGTTGATCTAAACAAATTAGTTAAATTTACATTGAGAATGCCTGCTGTATAACAAACCCATCTCTGCCATGATAAAGTATTTGCAGGTGTTAAGGCCTGCTGCACATACAGTATTGGATTATTAATATGCCCCACTTCTCATAGTGTTTACTGAAAATAAACTGATCTGCAAATGATCTAATTAGACTTCACGGTATTGCAGGAAATGTCTTACATTTACAGATTCTTAAAAGTACTATATTTTGCCTCAATAACTCTAGCACTGCATTTCCAGTAACTGAAAATAATATAATTGGTTGGTTTGAGAACAACAGTCTGTTCTTTTCATCAGAGCTGAATTACAGAGAGAGAAATACACTTTATACCAAGTTTCACTAAACTCAAAAGGACATTAGTTTCTCATGCCCAGCTCATCAAAACATCAGAAACATATCTCCATATTAAGTACAGAATTTAACAAAGCTGTAGCTCTCCTGTTCAGTGTGGTTTGATTGGTACACTTGTAATATTTTTGTTGTTTGAGGCCACAACCTTGCAACAGTGTTGCAGGTTAATTAAAAAGGCAGCAAAATACAGGTCCTGTTAGACATCTCCTACAGAGGTTTGTGTTTTTCATTTTGCTGGAATTCAGCCACAGGTTATATTACTCTGGACAGAAGGGTTGGGTCACTTTCATGCTGAGATGTGTTAGTAATAAATTACATTCACATACATGGGCAACCATCTTGACCATTTTGCAGATATAACTGGAACAGGGCTACCCATGGCCAAGTGCTACTATGTAAAGGAAACATTTCTTTGGAAGCATTGCCTGTTGATAACAGGTTCTTATATAATAATATTATAAATAATATACAGCATAAATAATACACTATATGGCCAAAAGTATGTGTACACCTGACCATTACACCCATATGTTCCTCTTGAACATCCCATTCCAAAACCATGGAAATTAATATGGAGTTAGTCCCAAGTTAGAGCTATAACAGCCTCCAATCTTCTGGGAAGGCTTTCCACTATATTTTGGAACTGTGAGGACATGTGATCATTCAGCCACAAGAGCTTTATTGAAATTGCACACTCATGTCAGGTGAGAAGGTCTGGCATGCAGTCTGTGTTTTCAGTTCAGGTGTTCTTAGACCAGAAAGCTTCTTCAAGGTTTACAGTTGCATTGTATGCTGTCTCTTTTAGCTTCACATCCTATGCCATGATCTCCTGAGGAATTCTTCTCAAAGTGGGATTGAAGGTGCAAGGCTTCACTGAAATGAATGGCTCATTTCCCTTGTTTTCGCTCTTTCCATAGCCAGTAAAATTAATTTAGTAGCAGTCTAAAATTAGCCACTAGAGACTCATGCTGACACGCTTTCTGAATAAATGAAAGCATTATGCAACAGTACATATTATTTTGTATTTTAGAGTAGATGTGCTGTGATGATGGAGAACAGTGTATAAACTCTTTAAGTTAATTAAATACTTGATTAAAACAGGTTTGCCACATGGGGAGTAGCAAAGAAAAACAGACTCCTTTCTGTGTCTGTTTGTAGTTTTACTTGAACTGGATTGCTCAGTTGCTTATTGCTAAATATGAAAGTCCATATAGTCTTTTCCTCAGTGTCTTTTTCGAAACCTGTGATACCCATAATTAATGAATAAAACATACAATACTGACATCTACACTACTCAAAATTTTGGAATATGTACAAAAGTAGATATTGTATTTAAGATACATTCATTTAGGCAGGTATAGTATCTCCATGCTAGATTTTGGACTCACTCATTGTTTCATTGTCAGGTGTCTCCATATTGTTCTTGTGACCTCCATTTGATATTTCCATGTTCAAGGAGAGTGTGTTTTTGTGTTGCATTTAAATGAAAAAGAAGTATTGCATCTTGCTATAGTTTGGTTGCTATAAGAGGAGTGGCAGTTTCCACACAGTCCCTCAGAGAGCCTGCTGATGGCTCATTAGTGAAGCAGTCTGAGAGTAGTACTCAGTCCTTTGCACACTGAGAGGTAATAGGATGCTCTTTGGCACTTGTTTGCTTGTGTTTGTTGATTGTTGTCCCTCCATTAGACAGTATTGGAGCGGTGTCAGTATTTGCACACTTATTGCATACAATCAGGTTCTGAAATTATTCAGATACAATTATTGACATTATGTGTTGGATTGCACAAAAAATAATCATTCTTACTTCAGCACCCAACTAATGGACTGTAATAACAGGATACAAGTTCACAGAGCAGAAAAGATAAAAGCTTTTTGTGTTAGATGCTTGATGGATCTTGGAGTTTTCTGGTTGTATAAAATTGACGGGGTGTGATATTTTTTGATTTACCATTTAAGGTTACATTTTACATTACATTTACATTGTCCTAATTCCTCTCTAACATTTTTAGCTTAATGGTATTCATATATCCTGACCTATATGTACTAGCATTAGAATATATTTTGATGGAGATTACAAAGCATATAGCATAAAGTCAGATCAATTCCCTCTGAATAAAGGTGTCTGCAAAATAATGTTAATAAATGTTACAGTATAACATGTACAAGTGAATTATAAAGGCATGCTTTTTGCTTTATGCTATTTTCTTCATATGCTAAGTTGGTCTGTGATTAGAGACAGGTATAGACTACTAGACTAGTACTCTGAAATGTCCGATTAAACTCAAGTTTCTCTGAAGTAAAAAATGTACTAGACTTGCATTAAAATGTCTGCTCAACTATATTGTCATAACAGACTGTAAATTTAAATACAAATCAGTAGGATACTGGTCCTTAGGCCAAGAAACATTATTAATACAGTGCCATTAATTATTTGCCCCTTCCTGATTTCTACAATTTTCCCCCATATTTTTTCCCCATATTTTCACACTTGATTCACAATTGTTTCAAAGACAACCTGAGTAAAAACAAAATACAGTTTTTAAATGATTCATTTTATTTATTGAATGAAAAAATTTAATCCAACACCAACTGGCCCTGTGTGAAAAAGTAAACAGTTGACAATATTTAATTAATAGCGGGTTTCCATTAGACTAGACACATCCAGGCTTGATTACTGCCAGCCCTGTTGAATCTATACATATAAAATAAACCCTTTCCAGCAATGTGAAATAGTCTAAACGGTCTCAATAAGCAGCACACTATGCCATAATCAAAAAGAAATAATCAAATAATCAAAAGAAATTCGGGAAGAGATGAGAAAGAAAGTTACTGAAATTTATCAGTCTTGAAAAAGTGAGAAAGCCTAAGGCTTCTAAGGCTCTGGGACTTCAGTGAACCACAGCGAAAGCCATTCACTCCAAGTGAAGAAACATGTAACAGTGGTAAATCTCTCCAGAATTGGCTTGCCTACCAAAATTCCTTAAGGAGTGCATCAACGACTCATGCAGGAAGTCATAAAAAGTACCCAGTTGAACATCTAAGGAATGGTCAGCATTCATGATTCGACCATTAGAAAGCGAGTGGGCAAAAATGGTACCCATGGGAGAGTTGCAAGGAAAAATACACTGCTAACCAAGAGGAACATAAAGGCTTGTCTCACATTTGCCAAAAACACCTTGATGACCCCCAAGCCTTTTGGGATAATGCTCTGTGGACTGATGAGTCTGAAGCTTCTTGGAACACATGGATCCTATTGCATCTGGCATAAAACTAACACAGCATTCCACAATAAGAACACCATACCAACAGTCAAACATGGTGGTGGTAGTGTGATGGTGTGTGGATGCTTTACTGCTTCAGGGTTGGGTAACTTGCCATAATTACTGAAACCATGAATTATGCTCTCTACCAGAAAATCATGAAGGAGAATATCTTTCATCACTCTGTGATCTGAAGCTCAAGCACAAATGGGACATGCAGCAAGACAGTGATCCAAAACAAGAGCAAGTCTCCCTCTGAATGGCTCAAATGAAACAAAATTAAGGTTTTGGAGTGGCCTAGTCAAAGTCCTGACCTGAACCCCATTGAGATGCTCGGACAGGACCTTAAACAGGCAGTTCATGCTTGAAAGCTGACCAGTGTTGCAGAATGAATCCTCCACAGTGATGTGAAACACTGATCTCCAGTTATCAGAAGCTTTGCCACTGCTAAAGATGGCACAAATAGTTATTATATTTAGAGGGGGAGCGATTACCTTTTCACATGGGTGATAAGGTTATGAATGCCTAACCTTCTTCTTTGAAATGAAACAACCATTTAAAAACGGTGTTGGTGTTTCCTCGTGTTGTCCTTGTCTTATATTAGATTTTGTATGAGGACCTAAAACCATTTAGTGTGACAAATAAGGAAAAATAAAGGAAATCATAAGAGGGGATGGGGGTGGCAATTACTTACCACTTATCAATTATCATACCACTGTACATTAAAAACCATTGAAACTTACTGAAAACTGTGTAATGAAGAAGAAGAGGAAGAAGTAGAGGAAGTAGAGGAAGAAGAAAACACACACACCTCATGTTCTTCATCTTTCCCTCTCTAAGGGACAATATGTTATGGTATGCAAATGAACATACATGGGTGCCCCAGATATTATAAATAGACATTTGTGGTTGATTACATATAAAAACAATCTTACCTCAGGAAAAATTGCTTCTCTGTTGAACCAAAGTGTTCCATATCTTGAGAAGTATTTATCAGATGAAGTGTGGCCTAATGTTTTTCTTTGATAAGCTTATATCTCTGTTATACGAAATGCTCCAGTGTTCTCAGTTTTATGTTCAAGATTAGTGTGGAGTTTTATACAGCCCAACAGAAATTATTATTTTTGTAGTAAATTAAAAGATAAATCAACATAACATTGCTTGGAAAGGTTTTTGGAGACCACAAGCCACCAGAACAGCTTCAGTGTGCCATGGCATAGATTGTACATGTCTCTAAAAGTGAACTGGATGGATGAAAACCGTTCTTCCAAAATATATTCCCTAGAGCTTTCTAATACATCAGTCCAAAATCTACCGTAAATCTGGCAACTGTGAAGACCAAAACACATGTTTTACATTATTTTCATCATCATACTCATCAAACCATTCAGTGTGCCCTCAGGGTCTGTGGATTGGGACATTGTCATCCTGGAAGAGACAACTCAGATAAGGATAAAAACGTTTATAAAGGTAATCAGTCAGAATAACATTGTACTGACCAGCTGCTTCTTGATATTCCTCGGTCACGCTTAAAGGGTAAAGGAGATCAGGCATTTTCTGTTGCTGACCCAAAGTTGTGGAATGGTAATGGTAAATGGTAGATGGTATAGCTTTTAACCTTAGCAATTCCAAAGCACTTTACACTGGTTCTCATTCACCCATTCACACACACACTCACACACCAATAGCAGCAGAGCTGCCATGCAAGGCGCTAACTTGCCATCGGGAGCAACTTGGGGTTCAGTGTCTTGCCCAAGGACACTTCGGCATGAATCATGCAGGCCGGGAATCGAACCCTATGATTAGCGGACAACCCGCTCTACCACCTGAGCCACAGCCGAATGGAGTACCAATGTTTATTAGATCCTTGACCTCTGTGAACATGCTTAAAACCCGTCTTAAGACATATCTTTTTAATGAAGCCTTTGCTACATTATAATGATCATTAGGTGTGGAACAGATGTGTGCTATTTGTGGTGTTTTATGTATTTTTAAGTTTCTTGTATTTCTTTCTTTATATTTCGTAATTGTACAGCACTTTGGTACACTTTGGTGGTTTTTAAAGTGCTTTATAAATAAATTTGAATCGAATCTAATAAACCCTTTCCTCTGAGGGGACAAGTGGGCATAAACCATGCCAGTGTAACAGAGCTACCATTTTTTCTGTTAATTTGTCACCTGTCTGAATGAGTAATTCTTGGTGATGCATACTGTTTTTCTGTTTTCAGCTCATATTGTCAGGAGCAGACAGTGGTGTGAGATGATGCCTTGCTTGGATGATGAAGGCTGTGACTTGTTAGTAAACAGATCAGGTTGGAGATGTGCACAGCCTGGAGGCAAAGTGAAAACTACCACAGTAAGCTACTGGCCTTTTTTTTACTGCTAATATCTCTCTTATTATTAAAAATGATACATTGATCACAAAATTTTGGTCATTTCCTAGGTATCCTGACA